>NC_069132.1:60622672-60920172 GCF_026914265.1 Mya arenaria | reverse complement strand
CTCGCACAGACTTTGACGAAATATAAGAACTTGTTTATTGATAAGTCTTGTTCAAAAGTCAGCCTTTACATGTGTGTGTATATAAATTTGTGTGTATATATATTTTAAAGAACGCTATAGCATCTAAATAAAACTTCCTGAACCAAGTATTGAATGTTTCAATTTTTACTCCTTATTTTCCACTTCTACAAACAAATAACTCATTAACTGTAAATTCCAAAAAGCATCTATATAATGCAACAAAAGGGGACACTGCCATTTCTTATTGAATTGTCCTAGTAATAATTTAAACAGAAGTGTAGAAAGACATCCAGTTGCAGAATTAAAAAAAAGCGTTGTGTTAGGATTACAGCTTTACTTTGAATATAAGAATTTTAGCACATAAACTGTTATTAAAGTATGGAAAAAATACTGCCAAACTAAACCCACAACCAAAATTACATTATAAATAAGAAAGGCATCCAGTTGCAGAAATCAAACAGTGGCGTGTTAGGATTACAGCTCTACTTTGAATATAAGAATTTTAGCACATAAACTGTTATTAACGTATGGAAAAGATTACTGTCAAACTAAACCCACATACACAATTATATTATAAAGTAAAAAGGCATCCAATTGCAGAAATGAAAAAAAGTGTTGTGTTCGGATCACAGCTTTACTTTGAATTTAAGAATTTTAGTACATAAAATGTAATAAACGTATTGAAAAGATTACTGTCAAATTCAATCTACATTCAAAATAACATTATAAATAAGAAAGGCATCCAGTTGCAGAAATCAAACTTGTTTGTGCTAGGATCACAGCATTACTTTGAATATAAGAATTTTAGCACATAAAATGTAATTAGAGAATGGAAAAGATTACTGTCAAACTAAACATACACCCAACATTATATTTCATACTTCAGCGTCAAACATTGATTGCGTTCATCTTCATATAATCAAAAGTAACGGCCAAATCTAATAAACGACTCGAAATCGTTACTGAAAGTGAGTTAGACTCAATCCAAACTACTTAGAAATTAATTGAACATTGCGGAGATCACTTATCCAAACCCTATTTTCCTCATTTCCTGTCTAATTGAATTTATTTGGCGGGAAACGACCGAGCTTCGCGAGAAATTTGTCACAGACCCATCGTCTAATTATCTCATTTCGCGGTATTTCGTTTAATTCCAAATGACATATTAGCTCTTCGAAAACGGGAAATAAGCTAACATAGCACGCCGTTGGATGTAACAAAACTAATGAAATCCGTTCTAACCATATTAGCAGCAAATTTGTTCTCTCAGATTATGACAGCTTGGATAGGAAATTCATCTAACAGGACAGTCCAAAATGGGGGATATAATTTGTATTGATGGCTTATAATCGACTTTATACCCTGGCATTGAAATCATGTAATGCACCAGCGGGCTGCAGTTGCTGTTTGATTGTTACTTTGTAAGCACACGTCCGAACAACAAGAAATATCGAAAAAACGTACGAAATCCTTGATTCTGTGCAAAATACAGTGAGAGGGTTACATGCTCTTTATTGAGTATATGAATATTCAACTTTTCAATTTCTTTTCAAATTTTATGTACCTCTTGTTCAGAAATAGAAATGAAAATAAGGGAATGTCATGTGGATAAAATCTTAAAGTGGCACTCTTATTCAAAATCAGTACATACATATGTATAACAAACATCAATTTTGACGGATAAACCTTTAACTACTTACTAAATAATCCATTTATGGAAAATATTATTTACTCATAAAAAGATTATAACCGTGTATTTAATAGCATAAAGCGCAAAGATATTAAATGATTGGTGAATCCTAAAATATTTACTCTAATCTACTATCGTCTCATAAGGTAAAAATAGCTCCGTTTATGATTAAAACAATATTATTAATTGTGGTAAATCTTATCTGGGAGTAAGAGTGCATCTTTAAATTCTAACACTTACCCTAAACCTAACCCTAACCGAGTGAAGTCCAGTTTCGTTGTTTCGCTGACCGTCAAAATGCGGTAACCCAACCGTTTATTACTACAGGTGTTTTGATGCAGAAGTAGTCTGTCTTTGTTTGTGTTCGATGAGCATTTATTGGACCTCAATCTGATTTAAAGCTGCACTCCCACAGATTGAACGTTTTGACAACTTTTTTATTGTTTGTCTTGGAACGAGCCAACTTTCAAATCGCAGATTTTTATATTGAAGTTCAAAAACTGATGCTTTCTGCATTTTTCTTAACCCGTTAGTAACGGTTCGAGCCATAAAACATTAATTTTCGAACGAAATTATGAAAATCTACGATCTGATTTTTATCAGCTATCTTATATCATTGGTTTAAAGATATAATTTTGCTCTTTCGAAGGCAATTTTGTTTTTGTGAAAACGGTAAATCTATGAGAGTGCAGCTTTAAGGGACGCACTATAGTTTTACATTTTATGGATGCACATAACAAATTTTATTAATATATGCGTATTGATTTAAATGCGTTATTTTGTTAAAACATATTATCGACAATTTGGTCCTTTCTTTAACCGGAAAATTTGTGGCTACGTACCTGTTAACTGAAAACCAAATTTATCAAGGCTGCCGTTTATTTTATCTGCACACAAATTATATGCTTTGTTGTTTTGATCATCACAAGACAGACAACATAACCTAAACAAGACAAGACATACTACATAAACTAAAAACAAGACCAGACAGACCACATAACCTATAAACAAGACAAGACAGACCACATAACCTAAAAACAAGACCAGCCAGACCACATAACCTAAAAACAAGACAAGACACACCGCACAACCTAAAACCTATACAAGAGAGACCACATAACCTAAAAACAAGACCAGACACACCACACATTCTTAAACTTATACAAGACAGACCACACAACCTAAAAACAAGACAAGACAGACCACACAACCTAAAAACAAGACCAGACACACCGCACAACCTAAAAACAAGACAAGACAGACCACATAACCTAAAAACAAGACCAGACACACCGCACAACCTAAAACCTATACAAGAGAGACCACATAACCTAAAAACAAGACAAGACAGACCATATAGCATAAAAACAAGACCAGACAGATTGCACAACCTAAAACCTATACAAGAGAGACCACACAACGTAAAACCAAGACAAGACAGACAACACAACGTATAAACAACATAATACTGGCCACACAACACACCAACAACATACTACTGACCACACAAAATACAAACAACACAAGACTGGCCACACAACGTACAGACAACACAAGACAGACCACACAACGTACACACAACACAAAACAGATCACACAACATATATAAAACACAAGACAGACCACAAAACATACACACAACTCAAGACAGACCACAAAACGTACACACAAAACAAGACAGACCACACAACGTACACACAACACAAGACAGACCACACAACGTACAGACAACCAAAGACAGACCACACAACGTACACACAACACAAGACAGACCACACAACGTACACACAACACAAGACAGACCACACAATGTACACACAACACAAGACAGACCACACAACGTACACACAACACAAGACAGACCACACAACGTACACACAACACAAGACAGACCACACAACGTACACACAACACAAGACAGTCCACACAACGTACACACAACACAAGACAGACCACACAACGTACACACAACTCAAGACAGACCACAATACGTACACACAACACAAGACAGACCACACAACGTACACACAACACAAGACAGACCACACAACGTACACACAACACAAGACAGACCACACAACGTACACACAACTCAAGACAGACCACAATACGTACACACAACACAAGACAGTCCACACAACGTACACACAACACAAGACAGACCACACAACGTACACACAACTCAAGACAGACCACAATACGTACACACAACACAAGACAGACCACACAACGTACACACAACACAAGACAGACCACACAACGTACACACAACACAAGACAGTCCACACAACGTACACACAACACAAGACAGACCACACAATGTACAGACAACACAAGACAGTCCACACAACGTACAAACAACACAAGACAGACAACACAACGTACACACAACACAAGACAGACCACACAATGTACAGACAACACAAGACAGTCCACACAACGTACATACAACACAAGACAGACCACACAACGTACACACAACACAAGACAGACCACACAATGTACACACAACACAAGACAGACCACACAACGTACACACAACACAAGACAGACCACACAACGTACACACAACACAAGACAGACCACACAACGTACACACAACACAAGACAGACTACACAACGTACACATAACACAAGACAGACCACACAACGTACACACAACACAAGACAGACCACACAACGTACACACAACACAAGACAGACCACACAATGTACATACTACACAATACAGACCACACAATGTACAGACAACACAAGACAGACCACACAACGTACACACAACACAAGACAGACCACACAACGTACACACAACACAAGACAGACCACACAATGTACAGACAACACAAGACAGACCACACAACGTACACACAACACAAGACAGACCACACAATGTACACACAACACAGGACAGACCACACAATGTACACACAACACAAGACAGACCACACAATGTACACACAACACAAGATAGTCCACACAACGTACACACAACAAAAGACAGACCACACAACGTAAACACAATACAAAACAGTCCACACAACGTGCAAACAACACAAGACAGACCACACAACATACAGACAACCCAAGACAGACCACAAACGTACACACAAAACAAGACAGACCACACAACGTACACACAGCACAAGACAGTCCACACAACGTACACACAATACAAGACAGACCACCCAACGTACACACAGCACAAGACAGTCCACACAATGTACACACAACACAAGACAGACCACACAACGTACACACAGCATAAGACAGACCACACAACGTATACACACCACAAGTAAGACCAAACAACGTACACACAACACAAGACAGACCACCCAACGTACACACAACACAAGACAGACCACACAACGTACACACAACACAAGACAGACCACACAACGTACACACAACACAAGACAGATCACACAACGTACACACAACACAAGACAGACCACCCAACGTACACACAACACAAGACAGATCACAACGTACACACAACACAAGACAGACCACCCAACGTACACACAACACAAGACAGATCACACAACGTACACACAACACAAGACAGATCACACAACGTACACACAACACAAAACAGACCACCCAACGTACACACAACACAAGACAGACCACCCAACGTACACACAACACAAGACAGATCACACAACGTACACACAACACAAGACAGACCACCCAACGTACACACAACACAAGACAGACCACACAACGTACACACAACACAAGACAGACCACACAACGTACACACAACACAAGACAGACCACACAACGTACACACAACACAAGACAGATCACACAACGTACACACAACACAAGACAGTCCACACAACGTACACACAACACAAGACAGACCACACAATGTACAGACAACACAAGACAGACCACACAACGTACACACAACACAAGACAGACCACACAACGTACACACAACACAAGACAGACCACACAATGTACACACAACACAAGACAGACCACACAACGTACACACAACACAAGACAGTCCACACAACGTACACACAACACAAGACAGACCACACAACGTACACACAACTCAAGACAGACCACAATACGTACACACAACACAAGACAGTCCACACAACGTACACACAACACAAGACAGACCACACAACGTACACACAACACAAGACAGACCACACAACGTACACACAACACAAGACAGACCACACAACGTACACACAACACAAGACAGACCACACAACGTACACACAACACAAGACAGACCACACAACGTACACACAACACAAGACAGACCACACAACGTACACACAACACAAGACAGTCCACACAACGTACACACAACACAAGACAGACCACACAACGTACACACAACACAAGACAGTCCACACAACGTACACACAACACAAGACAGACCACACAACGTACAAACAACACAAGACAGACCACACAATGTACACACAACACAAGACAGACCACACAACGTACACACAACACAAGACAGACCACACAACGTACACACAACACAAGACAGACCACACAACGTACACACAACACAAGACATACCACACAACGTACACACAACACAAGACAGACCACACAACGTACACACAACACAAGACAGACCACACAATGTACACACAAAACAAGACAGTCCACACAACGTACACACAACACAAGACAGACCACACAATGTACAGACAACACAAGACAGACCACACAACGTACACACAACACAAGACAGACCACACAATGTACACACAACACAAGACAGACCACACAACGTACACACAACACAAGACAGACCACACAATGTACACACAACACAAGACAGACCACACAATGTACACACAACACAAGACAGACCACACAACGTACAAACAACACAAGACAGTCCACACAACGGACACACAAAATAAGACAAACCACACAACGGACACACACCACAAGACAGTCCACACAACGTACACACAACAAATAACACAAGACAGACCACACAACGTACACACAACACAAGACAGTCCACACAACGTACACACAACACAAGACAGACCACACAACGTACAAACAACACAAGACAGACCACACAACGTGCAAACAACACAAGACAGGCCACACAACGTGCAAACAACACAAAACAGACCACACAACGTGCAAAGAACACAAGACAGACCACACAACGTACAAACAACACAAGACAGACCACACAACGTACACACAACACAAGACAGACCACACAATGTACAGACAACACAAGACAGACCACACAACGTACAAACAACACAAGACAGACAAACTCAGACTCAAGCTGTTAGTGAGTACGGACCCTTACGCTTGATATTGAGCCATCAGGAATGAGAAAGGGCTTTTATACAACTTGTATGTACTGTTTATGGCCATGATAGATGTACCGGAAAACAAAGATGCAAATTGTATGGACAGTTTATGGCCATAAGGAATGTTCCGGAAAAGATAGATACAAATTATATGAACAGTTTATGGCCATGATGAATGTACCGGAGAACATAGAAACAAATTATATGAACAGTTTATGACCGTACATGATGAATGTACCGGAAAACATAGATACAATTAATATGAACAGTTTATGACCATACATGATGAATGTACCGGAAAACTTAGATACAAATTATATGATCAGTTTTTGGCCATGATGAATGTACCGGAAAACATAGATACACATTATATGAAGTTTATGGCCATGAGGAATGTACCGGAAAACATAGATACACATTATATGAAGTTTATGGCCATGAGGAATGTACCGGAAAACATAGATACACATTATATGAAGTTTATGGCCATGAGGAATGTACCGGAAAACATAGATACAAATGGTATGAACAGTTTATCGCCATGCATGATGAATGTACCGGAAAACATAGATACAAATGGTATGAACAGTTTATGGCCATGATGAATGTACCGAAAAACATAGATACAAATGGTATGTACAGTTTATGGCCATGATGAATGTACCGGAAAACATAGATACAAATGGTATGTACAGTTTATGGCCATGATGAATGTACCGGAAAACATAGATACACATTATATGAACAGTTTATGGCCATGATGAATGTACCGGAAAACATAGATACAAATGGTATGTACAGTTTATGGCAATAAGGAATATACCGGAAAACATAGATTCAAATGGTATGTACAGTTTATGGCCATGATGAATGTACCGGAAAACAAAGATGCAAATTATATGAACAGTTTATGGCCATGATGAATGTACCGGAAAACATAGATACAAATGGTATGTACAGTTTATGGCCATGATGAATGTACCGGAAAACATAGATACAAATGGTATGTACAGTTTATGGCAATAAGGAATATACCGGAAAACATAGATTCAAATGGTATGTACAGTTTATGGCCATGATGAATGTACCGGAAAACAAAGATGCAAATTATATGAACAGTTTATGGCCATGATGAATGTACCGGAAAACATAGATACAAATGGTATGTACAGTTTATGGCCATGATGAATGTACCGAAAAACATAGATACACATTATATGAACAGTTTGTGTCCATGATGAATGTACAGGAAAACATAGATACAAATTGTATGAACAGTTTATGGCAATAAGGAATATGCCGGAAAACACAGATACAAATTATATGAACAGTTTATGGCCATGATGAATGTACCGGAAAACATAGATACACATTATATGAACAGTTTGTGTCCATGATGAATGTACAGGAAAACATAGATACAAATTGTATGAACAGTTTATGGCAATAAGGAATGTACCGGAAAACATAGATTCAAATGGTATGAACAGTTTATGGCCATACGTATTGAACCAGAGAACGTATATACAAATTGTAGGAACTGTTTATGACCATACGGAGGAAAATCTGACTACATAGCAAATACACACATATTGTTATCTTTAACGCATATTAGGTATGAACTCGTAACAGTGCTTAAAACACAATAACGTCGATAGTACTCGACACCATTTCTAAATTAAAAGCTGAATGCGATCAAAAGACAAAATTTACACTTAATTGAATACAAGCTCAAGTATTAAAACAATCGTTTAATTTGAGACACCCTTGTGACTTCAGTAACGATTAGTCTGTCATAGACTGTTAACTCACTGTAAAATATTATTCCGATTCACCGAATCAGACAGCGATAAACAATAAAACACCTAGAACCGGCAAGCCCTTAGAGAACACAAAACAGTAAAATTTCGTTGAATTCAATTTGAGGAATTAAACAATTAGAACCTGATACCTCTGTTAAAGCGCATGGCGGCCAATGTTCAGTACATGTCCTATTTTCCGCAATGTTTACACTTGGAGCTGTATTTTTCAGAAAGAGAGAGGATGTGTTTAAAGCTGCACTCTCACAGATTGAACGTTTTGACAACACTTTTATTTGTTGTCTTGGAACAAGCCAATTTTTGCGAAAATCCATGGAATCCAGTTATATAAGACTGCTGACAAAATATTAGATCACAGATTTTCATTTTTAAGTTCAAAAAATGATGTTTTATGCATTTTTCTTAAACCGTTAGTTACTGTTTAAGCCATAAAACATTAATTTTCGAACAGAAATATGAAAATCTATGATCTGATTTTTTGTCAGCAATCTTATATCATGGGTTTGCAGATATTTACGCAAAATTGTTCTCTTTCCAAGACAAAAAATAAAAAAAAGTTGTAAAATTAGTATATCGGTGAGAGTGCAGCTTTAAGTTGATACTGGATGTGATAAGACCTAAAGCAGAACTGTTCACATTTAGCGTGCCGAAATATTTTTTTTGTTCGAAAAAAAACGAAAAAAAATGTAATAAAGCCGATTAAAATCGGTCAGGTTTCAAATATAAATTGGGTATAAAATGGGGGCTAATCCCGAGATAAGAAGTTTCGTTCGCGTTTGAAGATGCACTCTTACTGCCAAATAATATCTACCACAGTTAATACATGTTGTTTTAATTTACCGAAAAAGACGAATAAATATCGAAAACAGTGGTTCCTATAAAAGATATCGTGTTTAATTTGAAAGATAGGTGCAGACAACTCGGTATGTCTTCTTTATGAGACGATAGTTGATCACTGTAAATCTTTTTAGGACCCGCCAATCATTTAATATTTGTGTGTTTTTAGCTATTAAATACACGGTTACAATATTGTTATCAGTCATTAATATTATCCATAAATACATTATTTAGTAAGTAGTAAAAGGTTAATCACTCAAAATTTATGTTTGTTATAAATGTGTAAACATGTATTGATTTTGAATAAGAGTGTCACTTTAATGCAATGTTGGAGGACCACACGACGCACATAAATGCCAAGTTTTGCATAGTAAACTAAAACATACTGCGTCGCTCGACATCTTTATCCAAGGTCCGGGTTTTCTTACATTGGACATTTATTTACCCACTGCATACTTGGATTGCTATATCACATAAGTGTCGTGTTTTTGTTCTAAATATGTCAATTGGATTTTCGTGATCATCGAAAACCGCAATACATGTTTGCAAAACTATCTTTACTTTGTACGCAAAATGCACTGGCACCGGTTTTTTAAACTCCAATTATTTTCTTAAAACACAAAAACCCCATATAATTCCAAAAAAATGAGCTACGGATTTTCAAACTCATATTAAAATTCCAAACTAAAATAACGATTGCAAAAAAAAAACTTCACATTTTTGGCATCGTAATTTTTAGTTTGGAATTTTAATATGAGTTTGAAAATCCTTAGCCAGTGGTAAAATGGTACCTTTCTTCACAAATAGCCATATTTACAAGAGTGTACTTTTCTGCCTTTTATTGACGTAATCTGTATTAGTGAGAGGTCGAGGGCTGAAAGCCGGTTTAAGTGATTTCCTATTGGTTTCAATAACCGAGCCAGTGCGGTAACCTCAACATCAATCAGAACTCCTAGGCCATTTTCCATGGGAAACAACCTCGGATGTTTGCCGGTACATCAGTGGCATTCGGAGCTCCTCGGCCATTTTTATCGAAAACAACCTCGGATGTATGCCGGTACATCAGTGGCATTCGGAACTCCTCGGCCATTTTTATCGAAAACAACCTCGGTTGTATGCCGGTACATCAGTGGCATTCTGAGCTCCACAGCCAATTTATCGAAAACAACCTCGGATGTATGCCGGTACATCAGTGGCATTCGGAGCTCCACAGCCAATTTATCGAAAACAACCTCGGATGTATGCCGGTACATCAGTGGCATTCGGAGCTCCACAGCCAATTTATCGAAAACAACCTCGGATGTATGCCGGTACATCTGTTGAAGTAGTTCGTAAAAATTTGAATTATATCATTAATGAAATGTAGTGATTCAGAGTTGTATTTATTGATCTAAGTTTAAATTGATTGCCATTGAATTGTATTATTGCAAACATAATTAAGAAACCCAAGAGTTAAGTCACAAAGTTTAACTGCTAAATAAAACAACTACGCGATCTACTTGCAGCGGACTTAAACGTACCACTTTTTTGAGTATGTAAACCGTCCAAATACCTCCGAGGAGTTCCGAATGCATCAGTAGAAGTTTTTGGTAAAACCATAAATAATGGAGTTAATTATAGTGTTTTGACGTGTCTTTTGCATTATACAGTTCAAATTGATTGTCCGTGAAGTGTATTATTGCACAAATTAATAAGAAGAAAGTCCTGAGATTTAACTGTTATATCAAAATCACTACGCGACTTACTTGCAGCGTAGCTAAGTAGCGTAGTTAAGTAGGAATAATACTGACATTGTAAATTGTCCAGATACATTCGAGGTTGTTTTTTTATAGAAAATGGCCGAGATATTCGAACGCCCCAACATTTATCAATAAGCCACATGTAGCAGTTATTGCGACGTTTTGCTACAGCTGTATGCGTTCTTGCTCTTCTTCTTTGTCCTCACTTCGTTCAATTGCATTGTGGGAAGACAACTCGATGAATATACGACGTTATATAATTAACATTTATTTTCCTAGCATTGCATTTGCGACTTGTAACATGATTTTATCATTATTGGACTAGTTTTACTCGTCTTTTAAGATGCATGCACTCTTATTCCCAAATAAGATGTACCACAATTAATACAATTGTTTAAATTTACTGAAAAAGATGAATAAATATCGAAAACAATGTTTCTCATGAAGGATACCGAAATTAATTTGAAAGAAAGTGCAGAAAACGCTGTATTTCTTCCTTATGAGTCGGTAGTTGATCACTGTAAATATTTTAGCACTCACCAGTCATTTAATATTTGTGCGTTTTCAGCTAATACATACACGGTTACAATCTTGTTGTCAGTTATTAAAAGTTTCAATAAATGCATTATTTAGTAAGTAGTGACTTTATATTTATTATACATATGTATGTATTGATTTTAAATACGGGTGTCACTTGACTTGAACTTGTATGATTTGTATCGCAGCTTAGGGGAGTCAGAACCGTTGCCCTGGTCTTGGTTCTCCCATTGCAAGAACTTGGCTTCAATATATATAATTTGCTTAGATTTGGATTATATTTTCTTCTAGACAATGCTGGCACCGATGTGGCTTATCAGTTTAATTTGTTGAAGTAACACACTTATTCAAAATTAATACATACACATGTATAATGAACACAGATTTTGGGTGATAAACCTTGAACTACTTATTAAATAATGCATTTATGGAAACTATTAATTACTGATAACAAGATTGTACCCATGTTTTAGCTGAAAACGCCAAACTATTAAATGATTGGTGAGTACTAAAAGATTTAGTGCGATCTACTACCGTCTCATAAAGTAGAAATACCGTGTTTTCTGCACCTTTCTTTCGAAATTAAACACGGTAAAATCCTTCATAAGAACCATTGTTTACGACAATTATTCATCATTTTCGGTTTATTAAAACAATTGTATTAATTTTGGTAAATCTTTTTTGGGAGTAAGAGTGTATCTTTAATTATATTTTTTTTTATATTTGCCGGCGGTTTTCTCCAGGCATTTAAACATTAGTATTGTTGATTCACTATTTTACTAAATATTGATACTTGTCCTTGGTGTCCTCTAGTATCTTGTATATTCTTGGTGATTATTATCTCATTGTACAAGATCGTACTTATACATATCAATGTTGTTGTTTTTGTCAGCGGTCTTGACCCTGTAATTTACATACAATTTTTAGTTAGTGAAAAGGATCCAGAGTAGAATGACCTTATAGTACATTATAAGTCGTTTTCTGTTTGCGAGTTGGCTCTAACACTTCAACGGAATCACAAGCAATTCATAAGGGATCTAATTCGGAATTAATTATATCAGGAAAAACCAGTCTCGGACATCAAATAGCAATAACCAAAATTGTTTACCCTAATGAATGCTTATCATGTCTGAATAGTGAATCAATTACTAGACAAATGATACCTTTAATAACAAATTATCAGCATTTATTGTTCCGATCACGTCCTTGTTTCGTCGCCTGGGGTTTTCCCCTGGCAATCACGTGATTCAAATACAATTTACAGATATTACGCCCCCTTAAAATTAGACGGTAATTGAAGATGGAACATCTTTGTTTCTGCGAACTGTTTGCCTCCAGGGGGATACAAACTTTGCGAGTTGATAGGTAATGCAATTTAGATGGAGAAAAACGAATGTGGAATCAGTCTAGAATAATAACTAATCACATTTTTCTCTCTAGTATTTTGTTTTGTTTTAAGGGATTGGTTACAGATAGAAACAATGCAATTCAGGAGGATCCCATTTTCTCCCAGCCAAGATAAGTAGATCTAAATATTTGGCCATGCTGGAAATCCTATCTATAGATATATTTTGCCCTCGGGGAAAGATAAAAAAGTACCCGTATGTAAAAAAATAAAATAATAATACAACTTTACTATATTTTGTTTAACTGTGGTGGCAGGGAAAGTATCTACCTTGGCCGCTCGTATAAGATAGTGTACATCGTTTCCGCAAAATAAAACCTATCGGTTTGGGATGAACTTCTCTTCAACCTCAGATAAGTAGATCCAAATATTTGGCCATGCTATGCCATGAAATCCTATCACCGGCAAAGATTATAAGTTTCTCCCACCTCAGATAAGTAGATCCATTAATTTAACCATGCTAGAAATTCTTATCTTGCCCACGGGCGAAGATAAAATGCCCGTATTGAACTTCTTTTAATGGTTACCACATTGTAATTACCTCCCTTGTTGAAGACTGTCGTCTGTAGCGTCAAAGATATCAAAGCGTTACACATTCTATTAAATATTTTTTTGGTGCCAATCTGTGACACAGTCCTTTTAAGGACCCACCAGTAATTTGATATATGTTAGTTTTCAGCTAATAAATACACGGTTACAATATCGTTATCAGTAATTAATATTTTTCATAAATGCAATATTTAGGAAAAGTAGTTTCAGGTTTTTCATTAAAAAAATAACGTTTGTTATACATGTGTGCGCATTTTAAACACGAGTATCACTTTAAGGGCTGCACTCTCACAGATATACCGTTTTTACAACTTTTTCATTTTTTTGTCTTGGAAAAAGCAAATTTTTGCATAAATATCTGCATACCAATGATTAAAGATTGCTGGCAAAAGATTAAATGACATATTTTCATATTTCCGTTCGAAAATTAATGTTTTATGGCTTAAACCGCTACTAACGTTAAAAGAAAAATGCATAAAGCATCATTTTTTGAAGTTTAATATTAAATTCTGCAATCTAACTTTTTGTCAGCAGTCTTACATGACTGGTTTCCATGGTTTTTCGCAAAAATTGGCTCGTTCCAAGACAAAAAAGATAAAAAAAGTTGTCAAAACGTTCAATCTGTGAGAGTGCAGCTTTAAACGATAAGCTTCCTGATATTGGGCTTCCTATATCTAACAAAACAGTGTTTACATAGTTTTCACTATTAGATACACGTACATGTGCAATGATCATAGTTGCGGAAATTCGTAATGCACCAGTCAATTGTAAACACGGTCCTCCAGGTCCGGGGGTATACCGGGAATAGCGGGTGGAATGGGCCGTGTTTTTACCTTCCAGGTGGCCCCGCAGTGCCGAGTAAATGCGTTGGTTTTGTTTTCGCGACGAAAATAGCGGGGAATGGGCCTTAGCTAGGATGTCCCCGGGGTGCGAGGGCATTTTGCGAGGATTTACCAGCAGTCTGTGCCCGCAGGACGCGGATTTTACCTGGGATTGGGTAGACCGAAAGTCAAAGACCTCGCTATTCCCCGGACCTGTTGGGGGGGGGGGGGGTGATGGTGGGGGGGGGGGGGGGGAGGTGCGTCGTTGACTGGTACAATCAATTAGTAGATCAACATTTTTGAAAGTCATGAATGTCATGATAAATCAACTATGAAGGCCTCAAATATTTGAATCATTGAGGTTAGAAATACAACTATTCCATCAGATTGTCCTCCTTCCTTGTTACAACAGGGAGTTTTGAATGACCCCCTTGCAAATTTGGATTTGTTTGTATATACGTCGATATGCGCGCCGACTTTAGACTGCATTTTTATTTATCTCGTATGGCGTTGCAAATACGGATGTTCCAACTTCACAATTCTAACATTTAGTCAGTGCTTTAAACCTGAATAATATTTAATGAACATATATATATATATTGAAACAAATAGCTTGTGCACACTGCTATTTTGCTTAAAATATTAAGGAAGTTTACATAATTAAATATATTGACAATGTTTTACGTGTTTTTTTATGGCTGGGGTATGTGATCTATACGCTTGATCTGCCATACAATTGAGGACTGTTGGTGCCTGCCTTGTCCAAGAAGTTTTTTTCGTATTTCAGTTCTTGTTTTTATATGACAGATTGGTGTTGTTTATATCTGAAAGTTTGGTGTTGTTTTTTTATATGACAGATTGGTGTTGTTAGATGCCGATCGATTGCATTCCAATATCTGCATTTAACTAGTATTTAGGACGTAAACACCAATAAAAATGACAATAAATATTTAAAATGACCCAGTTTACAAATATTGAAACGATGCATGCTTGACTCGTTTATTGCCACTGGCAATCTGTTTACATTAAGATAATATTAAGTTTATATTGCATTTTTATAGATAAATATTATATCGTACGTATCTCTGACATCTAACATTGATTTTGTTTTCGATACACAGACGGCTGGTATTATGTTTACTATGTTTTCGATACACAGACGGCTGGTATTATGTTTACTATGTTTTCGATACACAGACGGCTGGTATTATGTTTACTTAAATATAAATATCAAACTTACAAACGAATATTCACCAACACAGGAAAATATAGTGATTTTATGTCCAATTAGGATCAAATAGACATGTAATTGATTTTGCGACATAAGTACATTTTTTGGTATATTTAGAAATAACAAAACCCATAACGAATAAAGCACAAAGTGATTAAAAAACATTAACAACAATAATGAAATATACATGTACAGAAAATGTAAGGAATTATTTCAGACAGAGGCCAGCTCTATCAAAAATGCCACTAGTTGAATAAGAAAACATGACAAAATATTATTGGAATTCTTTGAAGTAAATTGATGTAAATATAAAATCTGTCTTAACGGAAACACTTAAATAAAAATTCACAACAATAAAAATTCACAACAATACAATTAAGGATTTCAATCAAATCACAGTCACATCATCGCTTTCAATCTTATAATGGTCTCTGTTTCTTATGGCTTCTTCATATGTCGGAGGTAAGTCAGCACTTGTAACATCGTTTGTTTCACTAGTTTCTCCAACCCTTTCAATATTTTCTAGGGAACTATATTCTGGTGGAGGTTCTGCTAAGGACATATCAATTGGTTCACCATCCTCGGTGTACGCCCGATTGTCTCTGCCGTCAACTCCTCTGGTGGCAAGTTGGAGGGCGAAGATGGACATAGCTCTTTGGGAAGTCGTATTAGATGTGGAAGATCTAGTTCTACAACACTGTTTTCCACACACACACTCAATGTTATTTCGTCGCCAACAGAAGACGCATGTTATTACCACGAGAAATATTATGATGAGGCTCGATATGACGGCCCCAACAATGACGCTGCCATTATGCGATGATGTGATATCACTGCATGGCTCAAAGTCTGTGCAATATTTGTTTCTGTCTGGACCACAGGCAAGAGACTGGTGTATGCAAGCATTGCATAAAATTTCGTCAGGATTGCACCTACCATACTGAATACTGTAGAAATCAAAATTGAAATGTGTCTGATGGGAAGGACTTGACAAATTGACAAATATTTGTATCTCAGTTGTTGTTGAATCAGTGTAAAGATCCTGAACAATTTCATTGGCGTCACAGTACTTAACAAAAGAGGCACTTTCGCCGTTTTCACGGAGAGATTGTAGCGATATAAAGTTCGCACATTCTATTTCGCCATCCAACCTCACATTTAGAAATTTGTACCGGATCTTGCGGCCGATACCCGTCTCAATGGTGACCTTGCAGCTATAGCTTTTATTGAGAAAAGTCGGGTCAAACCCAAACTTTATTACTCCCGCTTGAGTATATGAAGACCCGCCAATGTATAGAGTTTCATTGCAGGGATTGTCATACTCACCTGAAAAATAGAACATAAATGCTTTAAATAACAATAAGATACGATTTCGTGAGTTAATTTTCAATGTTTTTTTATTGGTATGCTTTGTATGAATTATTTGTTCCATTATTATTGATAAACGGTATTTTGATATATATGCTGATTGTGTTTTTTGTTTGATGATTGTATGTTTGCCGTCGGGATTTTATCTGTATGTTATAAAGGAATCCATCTTCAATATGAGTAAGTTCTCTGATAGCTCTATTTATCCTATATGCTAAATGTTGATGCCTGGTCGCCCAATACAGGTATTTTCTGATAGCTCCATTAACATTAATGCTAAATGTTGATGCCTGGTCGCCAAATACAGGTGTTTTCTGATAGCCCCATTTACCTTAATACTAAATGTTGATTCCTGGTCGCCCCATACAGGTAAAATCTCTGATAGCTCCATTAACCTTAATGTTAATTGTTTATGCATGGTCGCCCCATACAGGTATTCTCTGATAGTTCCATTAAATTTATGCTAAATGTTGATGCATGGTCGCTCCCTTCAGGTATTCTCTGATAGCTCCATCAACCTTAATGCTAAATGTTGATGCCTGGTCGCCCAATTCAGGTATTTTTATCCGGATTACTGAAAGTTCACTATGCTTCAGATGAATTCGGACGTAAATGACATATTTGACAATCTTTGCAGGCCCAAAGTACTTGTTTGATATAAAAAAATGACCAAATTTTCGCATTATCATTTTCTTCAAACAAGACCCATTTCAAGTGATAGCAAAACAATATGGGGGCACCAGTCATCTACAATTCGCTTTTTGAATATTAGATACCAACAAATACCATTCCACGGTATATCAAAATAACATTGGATCAGCAGGTAATACAGTTGAACATTAAGGTTAATGAAGCTATCAGAAAAAAAGCTTATTTGTGTGTCGACTACAGCAGGTTGTTAACTGTTCATACTGTCCCTTAAATGCCCCATGTAATGATTACAGTAACTTATCATGAACAGACATTGTGAGCAGTTAGATAACAAACAGCGATGTCATAGTTTAAGGAGAAAGATTACAGATAATTTTATATCGTATACGTTTTGTTAAACAGTGGTAAAAATGCGTTCCTATGAACTTTTTGCTGCGATGTGGTTACAGCGCGGTTTTGCATTGAAATCACATGTGTTGAAAAAAAAAAACCCTCGTTAGAACAAGATATTGTACTGAAATCTCTATTGTATCAGTGCATGAAGTTGTTACTGCAACGTAGATATAAATCGGTTTGTGTTGTTGATTCAATGCATGATCATTTTCTACTACTATTGTGACATTTGTGGGTGATAATGTTTCGTGTGTACACATCTGCTACCATTATTCACTGAAATTACCGAAAAACAACAATTTAAAAAAAAAAAAAAATAAAAATAAACAAACAAAAAAAACCTTGATGTTTGTCCTGGCAAATTGGTTTTTATGAAGTAATTATTTGAAGGGAAGTCGTTGCAAATCAATCTTGTACGAGCATATCAGTTTATAAACTCTGTAGCCGTTATCGATACTATTTTTGCACTACGATCATTGCCCATTTGTATTCGATATCGACCTTCATTCCTTTGTAGCTATATTGGCTGTGCTATTCTGATGCTGTTCATACTGTATGTTTTTACACTGACTTCAAAAAAGGTACTCGTATACTCTGCACATAGTTTTATTCAACATCTGTGTCAAACAACACCTGGGCCGGTATTTATAATACATCTTAATTCATTTCGTACCTTAAGTCAATTTCCTAAGTTAAAGGCCTAGTTTAAGGAATGTTTGGCATGACAATCCCCATTTCAGGGGCCCATTTCCTGTGTATTTGTTTATTGGCTCAGGGCCATTTAAGGTCCGTTTCTATAATAAAAACCTCCAAAACTGCACAGTAGGATACTCGGATCAGAGATCTGATAAGACAATTTGATTAAGATCAATACACAAAGGTTGTGTACTATACACAGTTTTTTTTTTTTTTTTTTTTTTTTTTTTTTTGGGGGGGGGGGGGGGTCACAGAAGGATTAAACTAGGCCTTTAAGTATCTCGCTGGTTATTTGATTTAAAAGCTTAATATAATCTGACAGGCTTTTTCTTTATTGATGTTATGCAATAAACATACTTTGATTTTAAAATCACATATACTTTTCTTTCAATTTGACAATGAAGATTTTAAGATTACGATTCAAGAAATGACTTAAGATGGTTTATGAATCACGGCCTTGTTCTTCAGATCGCTATTGACAGGTGACAGGTGAATGTCATCTTGGACCGGATGCGTGTAATTTTGATCGAAAACTGATCACGTTTCTCATAATAATAATAAAATAATTAAATGCATCGTTACTTTAAGCCTACGTGACATACATGAAATAAACAAAAATAAGAAATATGAATACGGAAGTGAAAATCAAAATAAATACTCACGAATAGAATTGGCTGTCGCTAGCACCAGCAACAAAGTACAACCATAAATTAAGTCCCCTACGTCACACCATATCCTCCGAAATATCATTGTTTTTGTATATACAATTAATTTACACAAACAAAGGTTATTCCAAAGTTTTGTCCTGACTCATTGAAAAGTTTACCAACTATGACATCGACATATTCTGGACTGTTCTATTATATATCCGTTTTTACAGGTGTATTAAATTAATAATGTATTTATATATATAGCCGCTTGGTTAAGATATTGATATAGTGTTTTTAAATATCCGCTTAAAACAAGAACATAATTAACCTAATACATCACATAAACTGTTCACTAAAAACTCCGTTTACAAGTTTTAAACTTGAATGTTATCAATGACAAAATAAAGAGTAAATGTCAATACGACAATACCTGGTCGGTTTAAGATGTTTATGGCTGAGTCACATTCGCCCTTTATGGGTCGTTAAATGTTTACCTTTCAGGTGAAGAGGTTTATCAATACGGAAAAAGCATGTGCTGTTATTTGAACCCAAATGTTGAGTATTGAAAGTATTGAATAAATATTTTAATTATTTAATTGTTTGTTTTCAATTAGATATATCGGTATAGCTATTAAGAGTTTGACCAATAATCGCCACTGACCTACTTGTATTGTATTCTTAGTTTGGACATATTTAAAGTTGCACTCTCACAGATTGAACGTTAAGACAACTTTTTCGTTGTCTTGGGACGAGCCAATTTTTGCGAAAATCCATAGAAACCAGTTATATAAGACTCACGACAAAAATTAGATCTCACATTTTTTATTCAAGTACAAAAAATGATGTTTTATGCATTTTTCTTAAACCGTAAGTAACGGCTTAAGACATAAAACATTAATTTTCGAACGGAAATATGAAAATCTACGATCCGATTTTTTGTCAGCAATCTTATATCGTTGGTTTGCAGATATTTACGCAAAAAAATTGTTCTTTTCAAGACAAAACATAAAAAGGTTGTTAAGATAGACAATCTGTGAGAGAGCAGCCTTAAGAGACTGTACGCTTTTGGACCAATTAATTTAAAGATACACTCTTACTCCCAAATAAAATGTACCAATATTAACTCAATTGTTTTAATTTACCGAAAAGGATGAAAAAAACAACATCGAAAACAATGGTTCTTATTAAGGATACCTGTTTAATTTGAAAGAAAGGTGCAGAAAACATGGTATTTCTACTTTATTAGACGATAGATGATCAATGTAAATCTTTTAGGACCGACCAGTAATGTAATATTTGTGCGTTTCCAACTATAAAATAGACGGTTACAATTTTGTTATCAGTAATTAATATTTTCCATAAATGCATTATTTATGAAGTAGTTAAAGGTTTATCACTAAAAATTTATGTTTGTTATACATGTGTTGGTAATGATATTTAAATATGAGTGTCACTTTAAGTAATGGTTAAAGGTTATTGTTTGTATGCATTTACCAAAAAAAATGGGCATGCAGCGTCGCAGACACTCGGACCATTTATTTTGGGTAAATGCATTCTAAAACACATTAAGTAATGGTTATAGATTATAAGTGTGTACTAACAGTCGCATACACATTTATTTTGTGTAAGTACATTCTTTAAGTCATTTTAATGGTCTACATTTTATTATGTAAACTACCCAATAACTGGGTCGGCCACTGTTTATATCTGCCGCTTCACCTGATTAAAATCAATAAAAGACTGACTGACATTGAAAATACTGCCTTCTGATCGGACAAAATCATAATATTGACAACTAAACCAGATTAATGTTTGAGATTACATTGTATCTACTGACCCTGCATCTGTTTAATTCTACCAATTGACCTGTTAAAATCGATAACAGCTGATTTTTGTTTACCAAAAGAACTATTCGGCAGATTTGTAACAAATTGAATAATATGAATAAATAAATTTAACACTTATTTAGTTTTGAATAGTTTCACAACAGAACATTAAGTTAAACATTAAAGGCACACACTACAGTTTGATGCAACATTATTAAAGTGACACTCGTGTTAAAAATCAATACATACACATGTATAACAAACATTGATTTTGAGTGATAAACCTTTAACTACATACTAATTAATGCATTTATGGAAAATATGAACTATGGATGACAAGATTGTAATCGTGTATTTAATAGCTGGTCCGCACTAATATTAAATGATTGCTGAGTCCTAAAAGATATACAGTGATCAACTATCGTCTCATAAGGTAGAAATACCTCCATTCACCCTTTTCGGTAAGTTAAAACAATTGCATTAATTGAGTTAATTCTTATTTGGAAGTAAGAGTGCATCTTTACCATTTGTGATTGTGTTTCTTAATTGATAGCTACGTGGCCACAAATCCCCCTTTCCGAAATAACGCTTTTATATTTTTTTCCGAACATTTTTTTAATCAATGTAGTCAGATAAGTTACACATGATACTGCATTCTATTTTTGTTTTGCATCAACGTATAGTGTGTGCCTTTTAAACCGAAAATCGATAGGTGAACACATCCCTTGGGGTAGAATTGATCTTGACAGAGGTTATGCGATAGATGATCATTCGTCATATTTATATTATACATTTGCTTAAACCATTTCTTGTTGAATATCATGTATACACCCATCCAATAAGTCCAAGGATGAATTTCAAATCATTAAAGGTGTAAGACAAAATAAAATAAAACCACTGATTTTTTATATTATTTTATATCCATTAGCTCGAAAACAAACGCGTGTCAATTGCTTCTCTAGTATCGCTAATACTGATTTTTTTTTAAAGATGCATTTTTACTCCCAAATAATGCACCAGTCAATTGTAATCACGCCCCCCCCAGGTCCGGGGGTATACCGGGGATAGCCGGGGAAAATGGCCGTGTTTTTACCTTTCATGTGGCCCCGCAGTGCCGGGACAATGCGGTGGTCTTGTCTTAGCTTTAAATATAGCGGGGAATGGGCCTTACCTAGGGTCCCTGGGGTGCGGGGGCATTTGGCGGGGATTTCACCATCTGTTCGTCCCCGCAGGGCGGGGATTTTAGCCGGGGTTGGCTGGACCGAAAGTCAAAGTCCCCGCTATTCCCCGGACCTTGGGGGCCGTGGTTACAATTTACTGGTGCATAAGACGTACCACAATTCACTTAATTGTTTTTATATACCAAAAAGGATGAATAAATGTCGAAATCAATGGTTTATATGAAGGATTTCCAGTTTAATTTGAAGGTAAGGTGCAGAAAACACGATATTTCTACCGTGTGAGCCGATAGAAGATCACAGTCAATCTTTCAGCAGTCACCAATCATTTATTATCTGTGCGTTTTCTGCTATTAAATACACGGTTACAATCTTGTTATCAGTAATTGATATTTTCCATAAATGCATCAATTAGTAAGTAGTAAACGGTTTATCACATACAATGTATGTTTGTTATACATGTGTATATTGATTTTGAATGAGAGTGCCACTCCCCCCACCCCCCAAGATATTTTAAAAGATACAAATACTAAAACTGGTTACAATGTATTATACTATACAGTCTCCTATTGTATATTGTAATAAGATCCTTTTAAATTGCCTTACAAGCAATCGGGTTTGTACATATATTGCGCGGATTTTATGATTGGATGATATTAATTATGAAATTGTAGATATAAAAAGAAACGATTTCGAGGATTTACCAAAATTACGAAATTAGTTGTTTTGACACCAAGCACGTGACAATCCAATTAACGAAACCACGTATACACCGTGTATATATATACCTGGTATGTACCACAAAGCGCCATTCCCTGATGATTTAAATTTAGAAAACGGATGTTTGTCATATCGTGCACTCTGTTAATTATGCATATTGCTGAGTTTATGGACCACTCGTATGCTTTTGATTGCGTTGCTCAAAAACGCATACCCATTGTTTATTTGCGTCCTTTATATCATTATAAATACACCATTTTATGAATTTATTAGTTCTTTGAAAAAAAGCAAAAGAGGTCAAATGGAACAAGACAAAGCCATCATTTTGTTTTATTGACCTTAATTTTATACATTGATATCAAACCCATTGTTTATTTGCGTTTTATATATCATTACCAATGTCCTACTGTGGAGGTTTTGAATTTTTATATAGAAATGGACCCTAAATGGCCCTGAGCCAATAAACGAATACACAGGAAATTGACCCCTACTGTGACACCAGTGCAATTAGCAGGAGATGCAGAGCAAAAGATTATCATGCCAGACATTCCTTAAACTAGGCCTTTAAATGAAACAAGACAAAATCATCTTTTTGTTTTATTGACCTTCATATAATAGATTTATATTAAACTTAACGCTTATCACAACAATTATTCAAATTAATCAAACACAGGATGTTTTTGTAAATATCTATGTTAATAAGTGTTTTTCATTGTAAACAATATGAATGATGATGAAATTAAATCGTACTAGAACTGGGTCTGCCTATGACAGTGGCAGGCTCACGTTATTTCCTCTATTCAAAATTAAACATTCACTTTTGAACTATGACAAACAACTGAACAAGTAAATGGACATAATATTATGAAAAGTGAGAACACAGTTTACATTCATGAAAGACTGTCGGGATAAATGTCGACGTGATAACAGGATGAAGATGAAGTATAGTATTCAATGACAATGGTGACTGTTTCAGTTCACTCAAATCAGGGGCAAATTTAGCAATTTACGTAAGAGGGGGCATAACCAAGGGGCGCAATCTTTTGACAAACGCCTCTACCGCAGAACCGAAAGTATAAGCTTAAACTATTTGCATGGGGGTTTAATGTTACTCCATTAAGAAAAAATTAACAATTTGTAGTCGGAAATGGTGCATGTTTAGCGTATTTTATATTTTTTCCCCACATTTTGAAATAAAAGGTAAACTTGGACGATTTAGTGGGTGCTAGCGTATTTTATGATCTTTTCCCACATTTTGAAATAAAAAGTAAACTTGGACGATTTAGTGGGCGCTAGCGTATTTTATGATCTTTTCTCACATTTTGAAATAAAAAGTAAACTTGGACGATTTAGTGGGTGCTAGCGTATTTTATGATCTTTTCCCACATTTTGAAATAAAAAGTAAACTTGGACGATTTAGTGGGCGCTAGCGTATTTTATGATCTTTTCCCACATTTTGAAATAAAAAGTAAACTTGGACGATTTAGTGGGCGCTAGCGTATTTTATAATCTTTTCCCACATTTTGAAATAAAAAGTTAACTTGGACGATTTAGTGGGTGCTAGCGTATTTTATAATCTTTTCCCACATTTTGAAATAAAAAGTAAACTTGGACGATTTAGTGGGTGCTAGCGTATTTTATGATCTTTTCCCACATTTTGAAATAAAAAGTAAACTTGGACGATTTAGTGGGCGCTAGCGTATTTTATAATCTTTTCCCACATTTTGAAATAAAAAGTTAACTTGGATGATTTAGTGGGTGTTAGCGTATTTTATAATCTTTTCCCACATTTTGAAATAAAAAGTAAACTTGGACGATTTAGTGGGTGCTAGCGTTTTTTATAATCTTTTCCCACATTTTGAAATAAAAAAGTAAACTTGGACGATTTAGTGGGTGCTAGCGTATTTTATAATCTTTTCCCACATTTTGAAATAAAAAGTAAACTTGGACGATTTAGTGGGTGCTAGCGTATTTTATAATCTTTTCCCACATTTTGAAATAAAAAGTAAACTTGTACGATTTAGTGGGTGCTAGCGTATTTTATAATCTTTTCCCACATTTGAAATAAAAAGTAAACTTGGATGATTTAGTGGGTGCTAGCGTATTTTATAATCTTTTCCCACATTTTGAAATAAAAAGTAAACTTGAATGATTTAGTGGGTGCTAGCGTATTTTATAATCTTTTCCCACATTTTGAAATAAAAAGTAAACTTGGACGATTTAGTGGGTGCTAGCGTATTTTATAATCTTTTCCCACATTTTGAAATAAAAAGTAAACTTGTACGATTTAGTGGGTGCTAGCGTATTTTATAATCTTTTCCCACATTTTGAAATAAAAAGTAAACTTGGACAATTTAGTGGGTGCTAGCGTATTTTACAATCTTTTCCCACATTTTGAAATAAAAAGTAAACTTGTACGATTTAGTGGGTGCTAGCGTATTTTATAATCTTTTCCCACATTTGAAATAAAAAGTAAACTTGGATGATTTAGTGGGTGCTAGCGTATTTTATAATCTTTTCCCACATTTTGAAATAAAAAGTAAACTTGAATGATTTAGTGGGTGCTAGCGTATTTTATAATCTTTTCCCACATTTTGAAATAAAAAGTAAACTTGGACAATTTAGTGGGTGCTAGCGTATTTTATAATCTTTTCCCACATTTTGAAATAAAAAGTAAACTTGGACGATTTAGTGGGTGCTAGCGTATTTTATAATCTTTTCCCACATTTTGAAATAAAAAGTAAACTTGGACGATTTAGTGGGTGCTAGCGTATTTTATAATCTTTTCCCACATTTTGAAATAAAAAGTAAACTTGTACGATTTAGTGGGTGCTAGCGTATTTTATAATCTTTTCCCACATTTGAAATAAAAAGTAAACTTGGACGATTTAGTGGGTGCTAGCGTATTTTATAATCTTTTCCCACATTTTGAAATAAAAAGTAAACTTGTACGATTAAGTGGGTGCGCCCCCTCTAAACTAATACATTGTACAAATGGACACAAATTAATAGTTAATTACAATAACATATAATTATCACAATACATTATTAGATAAATGCTCAAACAAATAAATATATTTTATAACTGTCTGAGGAAGTATGTAAATGTCATACTGTGACAGGTAGGACAAACATAACAGGGTATTAATAATCACTTATTTGTTTGACATATCCAATTAACAAGAAAACAATGCATTAGCACATTGTTTTTCATACAGGGATTTTACAGTTCAATGTTCATTCATAAAAAATAAAAATAAAATGTAAAAGTCATCTCGAAAATTTTCACATATATCCAAAAACTGTGGATATTTTGTATTCTTCTGTATGCTTTATGACATGTTTGTAACTTGGGGGCAATTCATCTTCCTTATCTTCATTAGAATGGCGACTTGGTTCAATATATTGATATGTATTTTCCAGCGAATTGTATTCGGGAGGTGGGTCAAAAGTAGACATCTCAATCGGCAGCCCCTCTTCGTCTAAAACTTGAGAATTCAGTCCATCACGACTATCCACACCCCTCGTAGCCAGCTGGACAGTAAATATTTCATTTGCTGTACGTATGATTGAACGTCTATCGACATTTCTATTATTTTTACAACGCATTCTGTTTGTTATCCTCTCTTTTAGAAAAAGTAAAGAAACAACAGTTACTACAATGACGACAACTAATATAAAAATTAAAGTTTTCTCTCCGGACCCAAAAGGATTGGCTACAATGTCAGATGATGTACATTTGTCTGGTATCCGAGAGCAATATGTGTTGCCCGATTGACACGCAATATTTCTATGCATGCATACATTGTTACAGTAGATCTCATCCGTTTCAGTGGAACATTCACTGTATCTAACAATGTAGAACTCAATCCTTGCCCGCAGAACCATTGGCGTAGAAATATTTGCAACAACATCAATGTAAGAACCAATTGACTCCTGGAAAATGTCTTGATACTGCTTAATATCTTTTACTTGTGCTTTAATATGCATGTTTTCACTCGAGAATACATTGAAAACATTGATGTTACCACACTCCATCTCGTCTAAATCAGAACAGTGGTAATAGACGTTTGTAAATTTATATCTAATACGGTACGTCGGTTCTGTGGCGATTTTCAATGTGCACATTACATTGGAGTGGGCTGTGGTTGAATCAAATTGGAAGTCCATTCCTCCTTTGTAATTCGTGTTTACTCCCTTTGGCTTCCAATGAGATGGACATGATGATGGTTGTACTGTAAAATAAATTGGACATGCATATATAAAATATTATTTCGAGTTAAAGCTGCACTCTCACAGATTAAACGTTTTTACAACTTTTTTATTTTTTTTGTCGTGGAACGAACTAATTTTTGCAATCGCATATTTTTATATTTAAGTTCAAAAATTGATGTTTTATGTATTTTTCTTTAACGGTTTAAGCTATAAAACATTAATTTTCGAACGAAAATATGAAAACCTACAATCTGATTTTTTGTCAGCAATCTTATATCATTGGTTTGCAGATATTTACACAAAAATTATCTCTTTCCAAGACAAAAAATAAAAAAAGTTGTTAAAATGGTCAATCTGTGAGAGTGCAGCTTTAAAGTGACACTCTTATTCAAAATCAATACATATACATGTTTAACAAACATAAATGTTGAGTGATAAACCTTTAACTACTTACTAAATAATACATTTATGGAACATATTAATTACTGATAACAATATTGTAACCGGGTATTTAAATGCTGAAAAAGGAAACATATTAAATGATCGGTGAGTGCGAAAAGATTTACTGCGATATACTATCGTCTCATAGAGGTAGAAATACATTGTTTTCTGCACCTTTCTTTCAAATTAACCTCGGTATCCTTCATAAGAACCGTTCTTTTCAACATTTATTTATCTTTTTTGGGATGTTAAAACAATTGTATTAAGTGTGGTAAATCTTAGTGGGAGTAAAAGTGCATATCTTTTGTTTTGTTGTTTGAATGTATTATTTGTATGTGTATGTGTTTGTTGTTGTGTGTATGTACTTTTCTGTGAGTGTTTGTATGATGAGAGACCATGAAGTCTAAATCAAAATAAACTTCTGTTCTGTTCTGTTTTAATGAAACAGTTGTTTATAATATGTTATTATAATTCATATCAATTTAATGAATTAAACTTATTGCTAGGCACACATGTTGTAGGAAATATATTAATCTTACCTGCAATTAATCCCTTACACACATTTGTAACTGTCATCATAATTATAAAGAGTGATATTTTCGGAGTATAAAACTTCATGTCACCCATAATGATTTCTCGCAAACGAAATATTTTAAACGATATAAACGTGCAAATTATCTGCAACGTTTCTTATTTAGTTTTATGAATGAAACTAAACGCACCGTTGCGCCTTGTACTTCTGCGGTTGCTTTTATTTATAGATATTTCTGATGATGCTCAAACGTCGACTATCACGCGGTTTCAAATCAAGATTTACAACGCTTACTTGATAAGACAGGATCAATTCAAAACAAAGACAATATAAACACTTTGAAATACAGGGGGATTTTAAACAAGGATTGTATAAAAATGTTTACATAACCTCATGAGTAATACGGTTTGGGCGAAAATGACGTACGTAAACCAATGTCAAAGATTTAGTTATATATTTTTTTGCAGAGACACAGGATGAATCAGAGATAAATCGGTAGACGATCTTCGTAAGGGTTCGTAGATATAAAGTGGGGAAGGTTAAATATTTTACAATATCATTTTCATGTAGTTTTCAGGTACAATATTTTGCAAAAATACATCTTGGTCTGCATGTTTCAGTGTGTTAAGGAGTTACTAAGGATGCATTTTCTGAATTTTGTTAACATTTCATTTGCACCCAAATGGGATACCCTTTAACAATGTGAATAAGCTTATGTGCCAAAATATTCCAGGTCATCAAATAAACAAGAGTAAAGTGGCTTCTTTATGATATATATTCATATAAAACATTGAAAACATAGAGAATTAATTTTACTTCTAGGTTACAAAAATACAAAAAACTAACACGATATCTTAAAGTCAAAAAAGCAAACTCATTGTCGTTTGATTAACTGACCAACATTTAGGCATCTAAGACGAGGGAACGCCTCTTGTATTATTATATCCCTTCTGCGTTTCGATAACTTGCCTTTGGAACTAATATATAGAGCTAAGTTACATCTGCATACTGAAAACTTGCTACTCTTTGTACCGAACGACGCATCTGGTTCATCACACACTGGAGAAGTTCGCCCTGTTGGCTGTAGTAATTTATTTTTTGCAAGTGTGTCAAGTCAGTGGTGTGTAATTTTCATTGAATAATACTTTTCATACACTCAACAAGTATAGACAATTCAGAACAAACGTTTTGCGTGAAAAAATAATCTCCGTTTCCATGGACTGGGCTAAATCCTTGTGTTAGATATCTGTCAATTTTATATCAGATGCTGATCCTAAGTGACGCTACAGTCTGGTCAATAACATTGACTATGTACAATATATGTACATTTGTGTATCTATAATGCGATATATAAAGCGGGACAAATGCTTTGAAAAAAGCATGTACTTTGAAGGCTAGCATAGACACTAAACAGAACCCTTTTGTTCCTCGAATGAACATATTCCTGACGTAGAAAGCTAAAATGGTGTCGTAGTGTGTATACTATGTTTGCTGTATGTATGCATATAAATTATTCTGATCATGGAGTTGATGATATCTTATGTAAATAAATGCATTTGTTTTTGCTGATGACACATCAGCTTGAAGGAAATAGATGAGGTAAGGTATTATTTTTAACTGATTTATTTTTATGATTGTGAAATGAGTTACAACATTATAACAATAATAATCGCTTTTGTTTGCATGATGTGACGCTAGAGAGTGGTCTTGTGTTGTTGGTATATAAACCCACCATTCCGGCCACAAACCAAACTCACACACAATATACTAGTAATAATAATCGCCATCGTTGGCATGATGTGACGCTAATGAATACACCCACCATTCCGGCAACAAACCAAACTTACACGTTTTGCTCTTCACGATGATTTGTTTCATATGATTTATATCATATGTTTTGCATTTTGGCTATAGATGATATGTCATTTAATGCTAAATAAATGTTATGTTATTTTATGTTATAGCCCTGACCCCAATATCACGAAAATATGATAAAACTAGTTGAGACTGAGATTGAGATTTGACATGAGTATTTTCGTGATATTAGGGCAAGGAATCGAACCCATCCTTGGTGAGAAGCGAGTGCAAATAAGTACATTCTAATATAACTAAATATGAAGCTGCAAAATCTAAGCGCTGCTAAATTGGAAGAACAATTGTAGAAATTAACACATAAATGTCATTCTAAATTACTGATCGAAATCCGCTTACAATATTTAAATAATTAATGTATTGACACATATTAATTAAGAATTGTTTTATGGTAATCTGGTGACATTTCTACACTATTACTGATTCTACCAATCTGTTTTATGCATTAATAGCTATAATGGTTACTTAGTGAATTGAAGCCCCGCATCTAAACGCCATCGCCTCTCTTATCAAATACAATGAATCAAATTCATCCGAAATCAGGGAAATTAACAACGCAAAAACCACGGACAAGGGAGTTTTCAAAATGAGTTGCTAATCGATAAGAGACGAAGTTACTATTTCTAACTAGAAAAGGGTTATTTTAATTATTTTTCAGGGCGAAATGCGTCCCATGAGTGGAACTATCAGTTTTCATCTATTTCAACAGAATCCTTTCAGAGTAATAGCTTAACTGACAGATTAAGCTATGAACACATAGAGCGATTAACTAAAAGGGTAAATGAATTGACAATAAAAAATGATAGCATTTGTTGTAGTCCGTACTTAAAGAATTGACAATTAACATAAAATATCGATCATTGGGCGGGGATGTTAAAGCTGCAACCTCACAGGTTGACCATTTTAGCAACTTTTTATTTATTTTTTGTCTTGGAAAGAGCAAATTTTTGCGTAAATATCTGCAAACCAATGACATAAGATTGCTTACAAAAAATCAGATCGTAGATGTTCATATTTCCGTTCGAAAATTAATGTTTTATGTCTTAAACCGTTACTTACGGTTTAAGAAAAAAACATAAAATATCAATTTTTGAACTTATACCTAAAAATCTGCGTTTCGATCTTTTGTCAGCAGTCTTATATAACTGGTTTCCATGGATGTTCGCAAAATTTGGCTCGTTCTTAAACAAAAAAAGTTGTCAAAACGTTCAATCTGTGAGAGTGCACCTTTAAACACACTTGGTAAAGTCTAAATACACCGAAACATTCGGTTACGTGTCCGTGTAGGGATACAATGTACGAGTATGAGCGACCGGTGCAGATTTTAAAGTGTCACTCTTATTTAAAATCAACACACAAACAAACATCAATTTTGAGTGATACATCTCTAACTACTTACTAAATAATACATTTATGGAAAAAAATAATTACTAATAACGAGATTATAACCGTTTTTTTAATAGCTGAAAACGCAAAAATTATTAAATGATTGGTGAGTGCTAAAATTTACTGTGATCTATTATATATGATTATATTCCCATAATGTAGAAGTTCCATGTTTTCTGCACCTTCCTTTAAAATTAAGCTCGGCATCCTTCATAAGAACCATTGTTTTCGACATTTATTTATTATTTTTGGTATATGAAAACAATTGTATGAAGTGTGGTAAATCTTTGTTGGGAGTAAGAGTGCATATTTTAGAGAGATTTCGCAAACGAATTGTAAACTTAATTGCGAAGTTAAGTTGCACGTGTTACTACGTGTCCAAGCTCACGTGCATATATTGTTTCACGACCTCTCTTACACCGCCAAATGACTGGATGGCAAAAATATTATCTGGAAAAACAAACATCGTACTAAAATGTTTATATGAAATACATGCAATGATTAAAGATGCACTATTACTCCCAAATAAGATTTAACACATTTAATACAATTGTTTTAATATACCAAAAAGGATGAACAAATGTCGAAAACAATGATGCTTATGAAGGATACCGAGTGTAGTTTAAAAGAAATGTGCAGAAAACACGGTATTTCTACCTTATAAGACCAAAGTAGATTGCAGTAAATATTTTAGCATTCACCAATCATTTAATATTTTGCGTTTGCAGCTAGTAAAAACGCAGTTATAATATTGTTAATAGTAAATAATATTTTCCATAAATGCATTATTTAGTAAGTAGTTGAAGGTATATCACTCAAAATATATGTTATTATACATGTGTATGTCATGATTTCGAATAAGAGTGTCACTTTAATAATCTATTGATTAGGAGGCTTACCTAGAATTATTGAAAATAAACGATATAAACATGGAAACACTTGTTTTTGCTTATCTTTGCACTTTCATAGGAACAATTTGGATATATGGGGGCATGTCCCTACGCCTGTTCAAGGGGCTAGCCACCAGATTGTCTTAAAATCGACAAATACAGTATTTCCTCAAAACAAGCATGGTCAATTGTCAATATGAGCTAGTAGGAGGCCGATGTTACGTCACCTTACATTGTCAAAATGATAAACGCAACAATCATGTTGCTGTCTAATCTGTGTTTCCCTGTTTAAACTAGCGCATCCTAGTTTACATAATGTCTGTTTATGAGTACAGATAAATACACCGACGCTAATTTTAAACTTAATGGGATTTACGCGATAGACAATCGTAGTAAATTTCGATTGGCAAAAATGCGCAAAAACTGCGATAGGTGCATACGTCCTGAATAAGCGATGTGATACATGAGCTAGTAAGATTCAATGCGTGTACACAACGATGTTAAATTTATGCAAGTTTTGGAAATTTTCTTTTTCTCTTGCAATTGTATCATCTGCAGTGTAAGCCCTAACCTTATGTCTACCCCCTTGAAAGATGCACTCTTACTCCCAAACAAGATTAACCACAATTAATACAATTGTTTTAAAATACCAGAAAGGATGAATAAATGTCGAAAAAAAGGTTCTTACGAAGGATGTCGATTTAAATTTGAATGAAAGGTGCATAAAACACGGTATTTCTACCTAGCGAGACGATAGTAAATCGCAGAAAATCTATTTTTATATTCTACATTATGGGAATATAATTATATATAATAGATCACAGTAAATTTTATCACGCACCAATCATTTAATATTTTGCGTTTCCAACTATTAAATACACGGCTACAATCTCGTTATCAGTTATTAATATTGTCCTTAAATGCATTATTTAGTAAGTAGTTAAAGGTTTATCACTCGAAATTTATGTTTGTTATACAAGTGTGGGTATTGATTTTGAATACCAGTGTCATTTTAAGCATCCCCCATAAATCCTTGGTCCTCGATATAAATAGCAAATTTGATATTGTATTCACTTACCGGTCAAATGAAATGAGTCTAAAGTTGATGCTTGAATTATCTCGTTCTCGTAGCGCCAAATTGAACAGAATGAAATGAATAGTCTCAAGTTTAAATGTAATTATTCTTTTATTCTCCATTTCATTTTATTTTATCTATCATCTCACCTGCTTTTTTGAACATTTTAAACAGAACACAAAACAATAAGTGCCTGTCGAAAGTTAATGGGAAAAATTAAACGACTTTTGTTTAATGTTTTAATTATTCAAATGTTCGTAATTGATATTTCATAATTTCGATTTGTTACACAGAAATTTAATTTCTAAATCTTTACAACGTGGCATTAATGTATACTTGTGTCCCGTAAATAAACATTTTAACTCCACGGAAATATGTTGGGATAAAGTCATTTTTGGTTGATAGAATTTTGCGAGAAATGCTTCCCTTTCCCCAACATAAATAACGGATAACCACTCTTTTCATTCTGTGTCTTGTATGTTTTTCAATGTATATTGGTCTAACGCAAAACCGACGAAGCTTAAAGCTGCACTCTCACAGATATACCTTTTTTACAACTTTTTATTGTTTGTCTTGGAAAGAGCAAATTTTAGCGTTAATATATGCACACCAATGATAAAAGATTGCTGACAAAAGATCAAATCGCAGATTTCTTATATCTGTTCGAAAAATAACAACAATTTTTTAAATAAAATCTGCGATTTTTTTTTTGTCAGCAATTTTATATAACTGGTTTCCATGCATTCTCGTAAAAATTGCTCGTTCCAAGACAAAAAAAGAAAAGAAAAAAGTTGTCAAAACGCTTAATCAGTGAGTTTGCAGCTTTAAGCAGTACCTGTTTATTTTGCTCGATACCAACAAATGAAAAGCCGAACGGTAGTACAAACGAATAGACAAATAAAAGGGCCGAAAATATGATTCAGTTCATATCCTTAACAAAATGACTAATTGCAATAAATGAGCAAATGATATAACAAATAATGTCACGCGCGTTCGTTTTAAATAGAAAACCCAAATTACACATCATGAAATTAGACCCGTCTAAATTCTTACACAAACCCTACTGGCTACTGTACAATGAAGTAATCATCGCTTCATAGCTCTCCCAGCCGTGCGTGTCTCACGCGACACCGTCGCTTAAAGCTTTTTAAAGGCAATTGTCCAAATGATAAAATTTGTCAATTTGCTAATTTCGGCCAATGAGAACAAGAATAGGCATTGATTAACACAATAAGGGAGACTCGTTTATTCGTTATTACATTTCTAGAAATTACATCAGGGTCTGAGTTTAGGACGAGACGTGGCGGCGGCTTTGTTACCTTTGTTGATTTAATCATAAATAAAGCAGCCCTCACGCATTGTCAGTGCCATGATCAAGTCAACGAACAGCTGAACACTCGCCTGCTTTACATGGATCAGCATCACTGGCACCGGATTTTCAAACTCAATCATTTTTTTTTAAAAAATCAAAAAAAATCTTATAATTCCTTACTTAAAATTACAATACCGAATATGACAAAAAATATTGAATTTAAAAAAATAAATATGCACTTAGTACTGTATAATGTTAGTATATTATACAGTACAAAGTGCATATTTAAAAAAAAATATTTTTCAATATTTTTCACCTATTCGGCATTATAATTTTTAGTAAGGATTATAAGATTTTTTTTTGATTTTTTAAAAAATTGATTAAGTTTGAAAATCCGGTGCCAGTGATAAGCATACACGATTTTCTAAATATGATAAATATACCAAAAAAAATAAAATATATGAAAATTATACTCATTGCAGTAGGGTGTAACAGAAATTGTTGAATTCAAATAAAACTGTCCAGAATCAGATACTTACAAAGTTCTTCTAATGGATTTTCTTTAAGTTCCCGCTTGGCTGGCATTGTAACTTATTATTTTATATTGTTTATAAGTTTTGATTGCAATTTCAAAACAAGCTTTTGTACGTTGAGGGCTATCAAACATATTGCGCAATGGCCGAAGATGAAGTCGACGCGAACTCAAGACAAATTGAAATTAAAAGGATTATGCAATAAAGTTGTATGGTGGCTGATTTATGCAATTTCGTCTTTTCAATATGTCGGAGAACACAATGAAAAAACACACAAAACAACAGGACTATCCCGTTTTGTCGTCAATTCGCCTTTATGGTTTTGACAAAAGAAAATACTAAAACCATCATAAAACAACAAAACAAAACTGTCAAATTTTTACACGACAAAATGATTTTTTTTTTATTTTCGTCTGTTTGTACAATGTTTTATCGTTATTTCGAATATTTTTGTCGACGTATTGTTTACTCGGAATCAAAAAGAAACGTTAAAGCATGCCTTCTATCCATTCAACACCGATAAAACGAAATGTTTGGCGTGTTTTTGTGTTGGCCTATGCATTGAGGGTATACACATGTGTTCGTCTTGCGGAACCTCTTTTCAAGGGTTTCGCAAACATTCGCCAATGTAAGAAAATAGATTGCGCCATATAAAAGATGAAACTTCTCGTAAAGCTGGGTTAACTACCCTCCTTTAATTGTCTGGGATTCTTTCGTGAAAGTCCAACAATAATCTTTAGGTTTCAGGACTGTGCAACGGCGTTTATCTTTTGAACAATTTCTTGAGATATATCGACATTTTGTCGATACCAGCAGAGAAGAATTTACCGTATTAAAGCGAAAGGCCTTACTCGTTTTTAAAATCAATATAAAAAAAACCATCAATTTCGAGTGATAAACCTTTTACAACTTACTAATTAATGCATTTATGGAAAATATCAATTACTGATAACAAGATTGCAATCGTGTATGTAATAGCTGAAAACGCAAAAATATTAAATGATTTGTGAGTGCTAACAAAATTACAGTGATCAACTATCGACTCATTAGGTCGACATACAGCGTTTTATGCACATTTCGTTCAAAGTAAACACGGTATCCTTCATACACGCCGGGTAATCATTGGAGCCATAACATTTTGTTATGTGTTGAAAATGCTCCAACGCGTCTTCCGTTATAGTGGAATATGGATGTAAACAGTGAGTATGGTTTCTTGTTTTTCATTTTAGAGGTTTATACGAGTAAATTTAAAAAATGGAGGATGTAGTTCCACATAGGAATGGCCATGAGTTGTTCTAAAGGTAAAAGTTCTAAATAAAATTTAACATCTGATCGTGTAGAAATTGCATAACTTGCTAGACGTTAGTGTTGACAACGTAAAAATCTGGATTTTCGTGAGAATTGTTCACATACCTTAGGTTTAAGCATTTTCTTTACATGAGTGTGGCTTTTTTATTGACAAATGGTTGCCGCGTTATACATTTTATAACTTTATTTGTTATACTTGCTGCACTATGCTCGATTTTCTGAACGTTGTGGTGCCAATGAATAGGTTGTGGTGCTCATGAATAGTAATTTAGTAGGAAACGAGTTGTGAAAAAACTGAAGCAATTTCATAACATGAAAATTAACAATTAACTGAATTAATATCATTTTCGATCTTTTTAAAGTATGACCTACTACAACACAGCTTCGCGGACTTTAAGGTTCATTTGGTGTCTAATAAATTAATACTTGATAGCAAATGGTCGTCGTAATTCTAATTATGTATTTCCAGGTATTTTAAGGCAAAAATCTAACGATTGTGTTTACATATTTTCAGATCGGTGTCTTTAAAGGGAAAAGGTCGCGGGGCTATTATGTCGGGGAAATAAAATCTTTCCGTAGCTCAAAATTTGCAAGAAAAAGTATTTTACAGTCATTCACCTAAATAAACAAGCACTCCCTTGCTATCTCAGAAAAAAAAGATTCATCCCTTGCAGCATTGTTAAAAAGATAGTTACTAAACGAGGACGGTTTCTTTCGCCGATAATACATGCTGAATTATCTACCCACAAAAGAGAAATCATCCAATGCAAACGAAGAAATCTTTTTTTCTGAGATGGCAAGGGAGTGCTTGTTAATTTAGGTGATTGACTGTAAAATACATTTTCGGAAGACGCGTTGGAGCATTTTCAACACATAACAAAATGTTATGGCTCCAATGATTACCCGGCGTGTCATAAGAACCATTGTTTTCGATATATATTCATCATTTTGGTGAATTAAAACAATTGTATTGATTGTGGTTTTGCGTACTTGTGAGTCAGAGATCATCTTTAATTAAACCTTTTAATCAAGGATTGAATGTTTGAGTGGTGCGGTTCATTGGTGGTTGAAAACATGTGGTCAGTGACTGGTCAGTGGAGTCTAAAGGACATCAAGCTTATCCATGCCCTGACCAAACCATACACAGATGATCCACAATTCTGAAATAGTTGAATTCAATAAAATAATATTAGATTAAATCAGAGGATTTACCTTTGTCAGAGACTGTGAATGCCTCACGCCAATCATAACGTCAATGACAAAAGAAAACAAACAACATAAACTGACGGCTACATAACTTTGCGAAAATATAAGGTGCCATTTCATCTTCGCCATCCGCGACGGAACGAAAAGTTGCCAAAGTATGCGAAATTACAGACTAATTAATATGCGAAAACATAAAAAAGACAAAATGAAGTGTTTTACGTCACATAACCCTTTTTGTTGTTATTTTGCGTTACCGTCTTTTCGCCTTTTTGTTTTTGTCAGAAACGAAACTCCTCTTTTAGTGTTTTCGAATGAACAGTGTTCAACAAAGAAATTCTTACGCAAATACCATTAAAACGGCATAAATGAGCCAGCGTGGTTTTCATGTGTTTGCAGTTGTACAGAAAACACACATGAACATATTCATGTCAGAACGAGTCAAGGCACGCTTGGAGCCATAATACAGAAAAATATGCAATTTATAGAACTTTAACAGAATAAAAAACATATAAATCAATTAGAACATATAAATTACTTCGGTCGCCGTGCTGATTCTAATGAAGTATTTTTATTTTGCTAATCATCATTCAGTTCCCAGACGCTTTGTTTCTGTTTTACCGTAGGAACTATTTTACATTAGTAGTATTTGTTTACTTAACAAACAGCCTAATGGCTGGTTAAATAAATACGGCAGTTTGTTCAACTACATCGCATTAATGGCTAATTGCCACACATTCAGCAACTAATTACACTCTTTGCATTTTGCATGGGATGTAACTTGAAACTGTGATGTTTCTTTCAGAAATATCCATGAATTAGCTTCGACTTTGACACGCTAAGTAATGTTTTGTTGACACCAGGTGATTTATTCTGTCTCTTGGGATTGTAAGGTTTTCAGAATAAAACTAAAGGCCGTTTAAAAAAGTTAGGGTCAATTATCCCCTGGAGCTGATGACAGAAGTCTGAGAAGTCATTGTAATTGAATGGTAAAAATTGCGTTCGAAATATTCGTTGTATGTATGTATTTTAAAGCTGTATTGCATGTTTCTAAGTTTTCATTTTAAAGATGCACTCTTCTAAATAAGACTTAACACAATTAATACTGTAACAAATGTTTAATATACCAAAAAGGATGAAAACATGTCGAAAACAAAGGTTCTTATGAAGGATACTGTGTTTAATTTGAATGAAAAGTGCAGAAAACACGTTATTTCTACCTTATGAGACGATAGTAGATCACAGTAAATCTTTTAGGACCCACAAATCATTTAATATTTGTGCGTTTTCAGCTATTAAATTATGGTTACAATCTTGTTAACAGTAACTAATATTGTCCATAAATGCATTATTTAGTAAGGAGTTAAAAGTTTATCATTTAAAATTTATGTTTGTTATACATGTGTATGTTTTGATTTTGAATAAGAGTGTCACTTTAACATCTGTGCCCTGCTGAAAATGGTATATGAGCAACAATACACAAAACTAAACGATGACTAAATCACTGTACATCAAAATATTAAATGTAAAGCTTTCAAAAGTTGTACAGTTTGAGGCGTTTTATTTTTTAATTTGATGGAGTCCCGTTAGGGATTTCAACATTAAAACTTCAGTTCGTGAAGAGAGTCGAAAAATACTTACAAAAAGTAATCAAGTTCTGATATACGAGCCGTTGATATTACATAACAATATCCTAAAATGTTTAGGTTGGAAGAGAATGAGTAACCTTCAGATTTAACGTCTTTTTAGTATCGTTTCTATTGAAAACGGGCACTGTTTATTGTTGATTTATATTGCATGTATACGCGTTGTCCATCATCGTTGGAGTATGAACGTTTGATGGCGAAATAAAAAGCTTCAATTTTTTTATCAAGTTTTTTTTTTATACATCTTAAAGCTGCACTCTCACAGATTTACCTTTTTTTCAACTTTATTTTTATTTTTTTGTCTTGGAAAGAGCAAGTTTTTGCGTATATATCTGCAAACCAATGATACAAAATTGCTGACAAAATATCAGATCGTAGATTTTCATATTTCCGTTCGAAAATGAATGTATTATGGCATAAACCGTTACTAACGGTTTAAGAAAACTGAACGAAACGTCAATTTTTGAACTTAAGGATAAAAATCTGTGATTTCTTTTTGGTCAGCAGTCTTACTTCACACGTTTCCATGAATTTTCGCAAAAATTGGGTAGTTCCAAGACAAAAAAAACTTGTCCAAACGTTCAATCTGTGAGAGTGCAGCTTTAACAAACGAGGCCATTAACCGTAGTGAGTTTTGCCTCCAAACCCACAGGTTGATTATTTCATATGATAATAAGTGTTGCTGTATATTTTGTCTCTTGATGGTTTAATACGCATACTGGTTATTCAACTTTTATGTAATGGTTGAATGTATTAGATTTTGTCTTACAATATTTAACTGTTTAGTGGTCTACATAATATTGTGTAATCTACGCACCTACTGGGCCAGTCACTGTTTTATACCTACCACTTCAGTTGATTCAAATCATTAACGGTTTAATACTGTTTTACTGAAATAAAATGGATAACTGAAATACTGTCTTCTCATTGTACAAAATATTATGTCGCCCACATACATGGGCAGATCCAGGATTTGGCGTTGGAGGGGGCGCAACTTAGGGGCATTACCTTTTGTGATCGGAGGGGGGATTTGCCCCCAGAAATTTTGGAAAATTTCTTGTCCGAAATGATGTATTTTTGGCGTGTTTTACTAACTACCTTTTTCTCATATTTTGCAATAGTAAACTTGGACGATTTTTTTTGGCGGGGGGTGGGAGGGGGTGGGGGCGGGTTGGAGGTTGGGGTCGCGCTTCCATGGATCCGCTAGTGACTAAACTTGCATTCGAATCGCAGTTCAATTATAACTGCACTATAAAGGTCATTTGTCATCATTTGACGAATACATTAATAATCAAACTCAGTCACTCTGTGGTTTTGCAATAAAATACATTTTACAATTGCAACATATCTCACCATTTCAAAACTAACTTAAAAACGAAACAATTTCATCATTTTGGTTCCTTGTAAGTTTCACCTGTTACTGCGAATGATGACGCTGTCGAGATGACTTCCTGTGGGGGACAAATAGGTCCTCTAGGGTGCGTTTTATACGAATCTATCTAATCACTAATTCATAGTTTTAAAATTAATTGCTGTTTCCCTCTGTGGTTAATACGAGTGATGAATAATATAATCATTAAATAGCTTGCATAGCGCATAAGGGATTTCAAAGAGCTATCACTGTTTATGTGAGTCGTCCAATTCATAATTATTGGTTCGTTAAATCAGATTTATTTTTCAATACACACATTGCATTCAATGCAAAACTGTAGACTGATTGTTGACCAAAAAACTGCACTGAACTAATAAATAATTCACTAATTATCAGATTTGGGACCATGTGCGTATTGAAGGGTCATTTTCATAAGTTTAAGTCGGTCAGTTTATCAACGAAAGAATTACGGGTATTTTACCTGCTGATCGGCTGTCATTGGGTGGAGAATGAAAAGAGACTATTTTAAATACAAAATTAAAAATGAAATGGAACAGTGTGGAAGTTAACAGGCTTAAACGTTAATTCCCCTAAATACTTAATGTGTTTGTTTATCACGTCTTTAATATTTAAAGCTGCACTCTCAAAGATTGACCATCTTCACAACTTTTTTATTTTTTGTCTAGGAAAAAGCAAATTTGTGTGTAAATATCTGCAAATCAATGATATAAGATTGCTGACAAAAAATCAGATCGCAGATTTTCATATTTTTATTCGAAAATTAATGTTTTATGGCTTAAGAAAAATGCATAAAACATCATTTTTTTTAACTTGAATATAAAAATCTGCGATCTGATTTTTGTCAGCAGTCTTTTATAACTGGTTTCCATGGATTTTCGCAAAAATTGTCTCGTTCCTAGACAAAAAATGTGTCAAAACGTTTAATCTGTGAGAGTGCAGCTTAACTATGATTCAATGATTTTATTTAATTTTGGATTGCACAACTGATAAAATCTAAAGGAAGTTTATAATAATTCTAATCATTCTTTAAGCAAATGTTGATTTTGATAAGGTATGTAAAAACAATGCAAAGGTAACAACTACAAAAAAATGAAAAGAAGAAGAATAACATCAAAACAAGAAGAAGAAGAAGAAGAAGAAGAAGAAGAAGAAGAAGAAGAAGAAGAAGAAGAAGAAGAAGAAGAAGAACAAGAAGAACACACGTAAAACAAACGTAAAAACAACAACGACAACAGCAACAGCACCAACATCATACTTAAATCTCATCCAATAATAAAGCAGAAAAATTCCTGCAAAAAATTTAAAGACAATTCTTCAGTCATATTGTATACTTATTAGTTCAAATAAATGCTAGTTTTACATACTTTATCAAAATATACTTTCAAGTAAATTTTTATTAAATGTATTTATTCAAAACAGTTCGATTAGATTCAACTTATTTTAGTAAAATCTAAATTTAATTGAAATATAAATACTTAACAAAAACCATTGGCCCAGTAAAATAATGTATTCAGTCGAACCTCGTTGGCTCGAACTCCCGGGGACCGGCGAAGGTGCATCGAGCTTTGGAAAAATCGAGCCAAGCGGGAATGCTTACCCTAGTATAAAGAAATCGGCACTCTACATTCAGCCCACGAGGAAATCGAGCCAAGCGTGTTCGAGCCAACGGGTTTCGACTGTAGTTACAATATGAAGTCAGGGTTACAGCCTAAATGACAATTTACCAATGACGATTTTTTATATTCGTGTAATGTTTGTTGATTAATGGCGTTTTGTCTCCTGTATGCGGTGTTCCGGGCCCGTATTCATTATCGTCTTGAGTCTGAGATTAAGACTCAGACTCAGAAAAGCGAAATATTAATTATGTTGTAAAATGTTATTATAGGAATAACGACGATAATAAATGCTTTATCTTTTACAAACAATATGTTTTTCAATCAGACGCACATCTTTTGTCAGCATTATTTATACTATATATAATAGATATTTTGAAATATATAAGACTTCTGTTTTCTGAGTCAGAGTCTGAAATTCAGACTCTGCCTTTATCCTTTATCATTTTGCCCTTTACACGATCGTCGTTACATTTCAGGCTACTGTGTTTGTCCCTGTAGTTTCCATGCTTTTATTTTTAGTAAATACACTGTCGGACCCCGTTGGCTCGAACTCGTTTGGCTCGAATACCTCGTTGCCTCGAACTAGATTTTATTGACCGATTTCTTTAAATAAGGGAAAATAATCCTCGCTTGGCTCGAATTTTCAAAGCCCGAGGTACTTTTCGCCGGTCCCTGGGAGTTCGAGCCATCGGGGTTCGACTGTATGTCGATTACACAGTTCTTCTTAAAGAAAATACAAGTGAGTTGTAAGATAGCGTGCATTGTAACCAATTTATAGGGTACATTGGTGTATACACATCGGAAAATGCATCTGTTTGAGCAAACGAACTGTTTAGGATACGCCTCATTTATCATCATTTTTCATAACCACCACTGGTTATCAAAGTACTGGACTATTTGATTTCAAACAATCAGAAGTAAAATGACCTAAGTCCTAATTTGCACCATTTTTATCGCGCTCAGTGGATAAACTACTGGTCCTCACCTGTACCATTTCTTTTGCGCTCAATGGATGTACTAGTGGTCCTAAGCTGCACTATTTCTATCTGCTCAGTGGTTGAACTGCTGGTCCTAAGATGCACCATTTCAATCTGCTCAGTGGTTGAACTGCTAGTTCTAAGTTGCACCATTTCAATCTGCTCAGTGGTTGAACTGCTAGTTCTAAGTTGCACCATTTCTATCGCGCTCAGTGGTTGCACTGCTAGTTCTAAGTTGCACCATTACTATCTGCTCAGTGGTTGAACTGCTGGTCCTAAGATGCACCATTTCAATCTGCTTAGTGGTTGAACTGCTAGTTCTAAGTTGCACCATTACTATCTGCTCAGTGGTTGAACTGCTGGTCCTAAGATGCACCATTTCAATCTGCTTAGTGGTTGAACTGCTGGTCCTTAGATGCACCATTTCAATCTGCTCAGTGGTTGAACTGCTGGTCCTAAGATGCATCATTTCAATCTGCTCAGTGGTTGAACTGCTGGTCCTAAGATGCGTCCATTTCAATCTGCTCAGTGGTTGAACTGCTGGTCCTAAGATGCATCATTTCAATCTGCTCAGTGGTTGAACTGCTGGTCCTAAGATGCGTCCATTTCAATCTGCTCAGTGGTTGAATTGCTGGTCCTAATATGCACCATTTCAATTTGCTCAGTGGTTGAACTGCTGGTCCTTAGATGCACCATTACTATCTGATCATTGGTTGAACTGCTAGTTCTAAGTTGCACCATTTCTATCGCGCTCAGTGGATGAACTGCTGTGCCTCAGCTGCATCATTTCTATCGCGCTCAGTGGTTGAACTACTGGTCCTAAGTTGCACCATATCTATCGCGCTCAGTGGTTGAACTACTGGTCCTAAGTTGCACCATTTCTATCGCGCTCAGTGGTTGAACTGCTTTGCCTCAGCTGCATCATTTCTACCGCGCTCAGTGGATGAACTGCTGGATCTTAGTTGCACCATATCTATCGCGCTCAGTGGTTGAACTGCTGGATCTCAGTTGCATCATTTCTTTCGCGCTCAGTGGATGAACTGCTGTGCCTCAGCTGCACCATATCTATCGCGCTTAGTGGTTGAACTACTGGTCCTAAGTTGCACCATATCTATCGTGCTTATTGGTTGAACTACTGGTCCTAAGTTGCACCATATCTATCGCGCTCAGTGGTTGAACTACTGGTCCTAAGTTGCACCATTTCTATCGCGCTCAGTGGTTGAACTGCTGGTCGTAAGTTGCACCACTTCTATCACGCTCAGTGGTTGAACTGCTGTGCCTCAGCTGCATCATTTCTATCGCGCTCAGTGGATGAACTACTGGTCCTAAGTTGCACCATATCTATCGCGCTCAGTGGTTGAACTACTGGTCCTATGTTGCACCATATCTATCACGCTTAGTGGTTGAACTACTGGTCCTAAGTTGCACCATATCTATCGCGCTCAGTGGTTAAACTACTGGTCCTAAGTTGCACCATATCTATCGCGCTCAGTGGTTGAACTGCTGTGCCTCAGCTGCATCGTTTTTATCGCGCTCAGTGGTTGAACTGCTGTGCCTCAGCTGCATCATTTCTATCGCGCTCAGTGGTTGAACTACTGGTCCTATGTTGCACCATATCTATCACGCTTAGTGGTTGAACTACTGGTCCTAAGTTGCACCATATCTATCGCGCTCAGTGGTTGAACTACTGGTCCTAAGTTGCACCATATCTATCGCGCTCAGTGGTTGAACTGCTGTGCCTCAGCTGCATCATTTCTATCGCGCTCAGTGGTTGAACTGCTGTGCCTCAGCTGCATCATTTCTATCGCGCTCAGTGGTTGAACAGCTGTGCCTCAGCTGCATCATTTCTATCGCGCTCAGTGGATGAACTGCTGTGCCTCAGCTGCATCATTTCTATCGCGCTCAGTGGTTGAACTGCTGTGCCTCAGCTGCATCATTTCTATCGCGCTCAGTGGATGAACTACTGGTCCTAAGTTGCACCATATCTATCGCGCTCAGTGGTTGAACTGCTGTGCCTCAGCTGCATCATTTCCATCCCGCTCAGATGTTGAACGGCTGTGCCTCAGCTGCATCATTTCTATCGCGCTTAATGAATGAAATGCTGTGCCTCAGCTGCATCATTTCTATCGCGCTCAGTGGTTGAACTGCTGTGCCTCAGCTGCATCATTTCTATCGCGCTTAATGGATGAAATGCTGTGCCTCAGCTGCATCATATCTATCGCGCTCAGTGGTTGAACTGCTGTGCCTCAGCTGCATCATTTCTATCGCGCTCAGTGGTTGAACTGCTGTGCCTCAGCTGCATCATTTCTATCGCGCTCAGGGGATGAACTGCTGTGCCTTAGTTGCACCATATCTATCGCGCTTAGTGGTTGAACTACTGGTTCTAAGTTGCACCATTTCTATCGCGCTCAGTGGTTGAACTGCTGTGCCTCAGCTGCATCATTTCTATCGCGCTCAGTGGTTGAACTATTGGTCTTAAGTTGCACCATTTCTATCGCGCTCAGTGGTTGAACTACTGGTTCTAAGTTGCACCATATCTATCGCGCTCAGTGGTTGAACTGCTGTGCCTCAGCTGCATCATTTCTATCGCGCTCAGTGGTTGAACTGCTGTGCCTCAGCTGCATCATTTCTATCGCGCTCAGTGGATGAACTACTGGTCCTAAGTTGCACCATATCTATCGCGCTCAGTGGTTGAACTACTGGTCCTAAGTTGCACCATACCTATCGCGCTCAGTGATTGAACTGCTGTGCCTCAGCTGCATCATTTCTATCGCGCTCAGTGGTTGAACTATTGGTCCTAAGTTGCACCATTTCTATCGCGCTCAGTGGTTGAACTGCTGGTCCTAAGTTGCACCATTTCTATCGCGCTCAGTGGTTGAACTGCTGTACCTCAGCTGCATCATTTCTATCGCGCTCAGTGGATGAACTACTGGTCCTAAGTTGCACCATATCTATCGCGCTCAGTGGTTGAACTACTGGTCCTAAGTTGCACCATATCTATCGCGCTCAGTGGTTGAACTGCTGTGCCTCAGCTGCATCATTTCTATCGCGCTCAGTGGTTGAACAGCTGTGCCGCAGCTGCATCATTTCTATCGCGCTTAATGGATGAACTGCTGTGCCTCAGCTGCATCATTTCTATCGCGCTCAGATGTTGAACGGCTGTGCCTCAGCTGCATCATTTCTATCGCGCTTAATGGATGAACTGCTGTGCCTCAGCTGCATCATTTCTATCGCGCTCAGTGGTTGAACTGCTGTGCCTCAGCTGCATCATTTCTATCGCGCTCAGTGGTTGAACTGCTGTGCCTCAGCTGCATCATTTCTATCGCGCTCAGTGGTTGAATTGCTGTGCCTTAGTTGCACCATATCTATCGCGCTCAGTGGATGAACTACTGGTCCTAAGTTGCACCATATCTATCGCGATCAGTGGATGAACTACTGGTCCTAAGTTGCACCATATCTATCGCGATCAGTGGTTGAACTACTGGTCCTAAGTTGCACCATATCTATCGCGCTCAGTGGTTGAACTACTGGTCCTAAGTTGCGCCATATCTATCGCGCTCAGTGGTTGAACTACTGGTCCTAAGTTGCACCATATCTATCGCGCTTAGTGGATGAACTACTGGTCCTAAGTTGCATCATATCTATCGCGCTTAGTGGTTGAACTACTGGTCCTAAGTTGCACCATATCTATCGCGCTCAGTGGTTGAACTACTGGTCCTAAGTTGCACCATATCTATCGCGCTCAGTGGTTGAACTACTGGTCCTAAGTTGCACCATATCTATCGCGCTCAGTGGTTGAACTGCTGTTCCTAAGTTGCACCATATCTATCGCGATCAGTGGTTGAACTACTGGTCCTAAGTTGCACCATATCTATCGCGCTCAGTGGTTGAACTACTGGTCGTAAGTTGCACCATATCTATCGCGCTTAGTTGATGAACTACTGGTCCTAAGTTGCATCATATCTATCGCGCTCAGTGGTTGAACTACTGGTCCTAAGTTGCACCATATCTATCGCGCTTAGTGGTTGAACTGCTGGTCCTAAGTTGCACCATATCTATCGCGCTCTGTGGTTGAACTACTGGTCCTAAGTTGCACCATATCTATTGCGCTCAGTGGTTGAACTACTGGTCCTAAGTTGCACCATATCTATCGCGCTTAGTGGTTGAACTACTGGTCCTAAGTTGCATCATTTCTATCGCGCTCAGTGGATGAACTGCTGGTCCTAAGTTGCATCATTTCTATCGCGCTCAGTGGTTGAACTGCTGATCCTAAGTTGCACCATATCTGTCGCGCTCAATTGTTGAACTGCTGGTCCTGAGTTGCACCATTTCTACCGCGCTCAATGGTTAAACTGCTGGTCATAGTTTACATCATTTCTATGCTCTCAGTGGATGAACTGCTGGTCCTGTAATGCACCATTGAATATTTATATTACAATTTATTGCCAATGCTTTCTTCCCTATTTTGTTATTACTATGAGGTTCGCTAAATGGTTTGTAACGTATATGGTCGAGAAGTGATAACACGTAGTGAACTGTTTCTCTGACAACTAAAAGGCGGTTACCCCGAAATTTGTTCACTACAATATTTTTGCATTTGTAGTATCTTTCTATAATGGTTTTAGACATTGTTCTTCTCTCGATTTTTTGACATTGTGCTTCTCGCGTTGAGTGTATGTTAGCCTTTAATCGTATGCATCTTAACAGGCTCTTTGTTAATTTTGGTTACTTGGAGTGTCCCTGTAGCTTTCATGGTAATATTAGGTTTATTTGTGTCCATAACATTGAAGTGACTCTTTTATTCAAAATCAATACATACACATGTATAACAAACATAATGTTTGAGTGATAAACCTTTAAATACTCACATAATAATGCATTTATGGAAAAAAATAATTACTGATAACAAGATTGTAACCGTGTATTTAATACCTGAAAAAACAAAAATAATAAATGATTGGTGAGTGCTAAAAGATTAACTGTGATTTATTATCATCTCATAAGGTAGAATACCGTGTTTTGATCTGCACCTTTCTTTCAAATTAAACTAGGTTTCCTTCACAAGAGCCATTGTTTTCGACAGTTATTCATTCTTTTTAGTATATTAAATATATTGTATTAATTGTGATGAATCTCATTTGGGAGTAAGAGCGCATCTTTAATCTCATGAATCTAAACACGGTCTTTGTTATTTGTTGGTTACTTGGAGTGTCCCTGTAACTTTCATTGCAGTATGGGGTTCATTTTTGTCCATACAATTAAGAACAATTTGATAAACTAGTAGTTTTAAGCTTGACATATCATATTGCACAAAGATATATAGTTTCCAACTAGATTTCAAAGACTTTACCAGGTGGAGCCTATGTGTTTTTTAAAAGCCCATGGAAATTGACTTCTGAAAGCAACGTTAATGACCAATTGACTGATCACGCATTGCATCTTGGTACCAAGGGACAGCTATTAATTATCAATAATTGCCGCTTATTATTGTCAATCATTAGCAGAATCGACAGTGGTATGAATCTCCCCAGTTCATAAAGTGTGATTCCTAACGAACCATTCTTTCTCGTTATTTAGTGGAAACTGTCTATAGCGAAGTAATTACAGTGTTAACTAGATATCAATTTCTTCCTATTTATTAATAATGATATTTCATTAGCGGTCTTTCGTCCAAGACTCGCGAAATTTCATTGCATTTAAAGATGATGACTTTATTGTCCCCTTAAATAAATTTTACGAGGGAATAAAGAAACAATATTAATTTGATATAGAATGGCGCTTGGGAGAAAACGGCGTTTTTAGCAAGAGTAAATTAAAGTATCAGGACGTATCTTATAACTAATTATTCTGCGAAAATTAGATTTCGAGGCATTACGCGAGTAATATAACCATCCTCTGTGACACAAATGCGGGTAAAGCGATGAAAAATTGCCAAATAAGTTACACGGTTTTGAAAGCGTAACGTCTTGAAATAACGGCTGGGAGACCGGAATGTTTTAATTAGACTTTTCCCTTAAGGAAAATTTCCAACTTCAGTCTAATAAGACCGGTTGTTTATTCATTATGACGACCTTAGAGATCTTCTACAAGGGAGGGATCATGATGTTAAATGATGTTAACAAGCGGCTTACAGGCTAAGAGATATTGTTTATGTACAGCTGGAATGTGCAATTAAAAAAGTGAAAGACAATTAAATATTAAGTATTATTCTTTATTTTCTATAACTGGAATTAACACTGCTTTGATACCCTCGTTCATTACTCTTTGTATTTATTTTAACAGCAATTAACCTTCCGCAAGTCTACGTATATCACGTTTAATAGTATACAAAGGGACTGTTATGTTTTGGTATTCCTTAATGAATAATTTAATTTTGATCATTAAAATGTATATTTTTATAACAAGAACTTATAACACATTTTCTCACAAATCAAACACCAAAATAATTGCTAACAGTGATTATAGTGCCTTCCAAATTATCAAATTGCAGGAGAATAATCAATCGCTCATTGCTCTCAAAAACAACTTCAATTTGCACTGTTCTCCTGTTGTTGCTGCAAATTAAATTACAGTATGTCAAAAGCTTGTTCAATTGGCCGTTAACTGGTATAATTTGGTACTCCGAAAAACAAATTTGGCTCGATGTTATACGGCGAGGCGTTTGGATGCGGCGGACCGCCAGCAGAGAGCAGCGTTTGTTCGCCAATTTCGGTTTCGTTTTAAATACTCTTCATCTAAATGAAGGGTTTGGTAACGACCATAAGACGTTTTGATATTTCATTGTATCGGAATAATTTCGTCGTGTTGCGCGGATGCAGGGAGAATTGATGAATTTGGACATCAATTTCGAGTGAAGCATGAACTTTCAATGGCTAACAAGGTTTTGCAGAACAATAAAAATATAGTTATTCACACGAACACTGTCATTTTGGGCGTATTCCGGCAAATAACACCACTGTGGGTCGGCGGCGAAGCACTAATTTCTTACATCGTCACCTGCTACGGTTTGCTTTGTGAAACAGAATCGCTTATTCTAATTGGTAACATCAAGGACGGAATCTACTCATTTGAAAAATTAGCAATAGAAAAATATTTAAATGTCTTTTTTTTGTTTCGCTAATTGTTAGCTAAAGTAGTCGGGAAATAGGATACGTTAACATAACATGTTTTATATTTCAGAGGCAGTGAAGTTAGCTAGCGGCTAATGTAACCCTTTAATACAAGACGAGGTATTTGCCAAGGCGATGTTCTGTCTCCAGTTGTATTAAAGTTGCTCCTTACCATGAAGAAACACTACATCATGAATAGGTATAAATATATGATAATATGTTTGGTCTTATACGAGTTAAATGCAGCTTAGAATTGTATGTTTATTATTTTTCCGCATTTTTGTTACCTCGTATATCCACGCAGACAATATATGGAGTGTGCATATCAGTCAAATGGAACTTTTTTCCAACTTCCCGAATGTAGTATACTATTGTTAAGATAATTATATAATTTGTATACTGATTATTTGTTTTTGTAACGTTTTTAACTCAATTAATAATATTCCTCATTCTATGCCCATGCCTTGCACCATTATGCCATGTTGATATTATATATTATGATGCAAATTATGTCTTGTCAAGAAACTGTCTAATACATGTTAACAACAATAAATACTTCTATATGTCCCTGTGTCTGTCTGTTTTGTCTGTCTGTGGTGTCTGTGTGTCAGTCTGTGTGTCTGTCTGTGTGACTGTCTGTGTGTATGTCTGTGTTGTCTGTGTGTATGTCTGTGTGTATGTCTGTGTGTTGTCTGTGTGTGTCTGTATGTCTGTCTGTCTGCGTGTCTGTCTGTCTGTCTATGTGTCTGTTTGTGTCTGTCTGTCTGTCTGTCTGTCTGGCTGCCTGCCTGCCTGTCTGTGTGTCACTGTGTGTCTGTCTGCGTGTGTGTCTGTGTGTCTGTCCGTCTGTCTGTCTGTGGTATTAAAGCTTCCAGTAAGAGAAGATACACTTGAAGCGTTGCCTTAATGAGTCATAATGTATCATATGGACACCGATTTCAATCAAAGCTGTCTTTAGTAAATGCACAGCAGAGCTCTTTATTATGGTCATTACGTCAAAATGCCAATCGCACCTTTTACTGAAAACAATTTTTTGTCAGATAAATCCTAGCTATTGTTTCCAATTTTCCAAATGGCGTAAATTTATTGGTTACAATTACATTTAAAGCATTAGCTTTTATGTGGAAGATATTTTATCTGTGACAAGGGTCTAAGATTTTGTGACTGATTTACTCCAAATATCACTCTCATACAAAACTGATACCCTCTCGGGAATAAATGTTATTTAAACATTAGTAAGTAGAGATCATCCCATGTTATTACTTGTCTAATGATATTTGTTCGCTTTCATTAAGTAGTGCTTTGTTAAATCATCTGTGTTTCTGTAAATCATAATGTTATTGAGTGCAAGGTCTGAATAATTACATATTAGCACACATATTTAAGGATAGTAACCAAGATACCGAGGCGACCCGGGTTTGATTCCCGGCATGGGCGCATGTGAGTTTGGTTTGTGGTCACCAAGCCGGAGAAATGGGTTTCCTCCGGGTACTCCGGTTTCCCCCACAACACAAGACCACACTCTCGCGTAAGATCGTGCCAACGAGAGTGATTAATGTAATGTTGTTATAATTTGTTTCACAATCGTTGTGAAATAAATAAGTTTACACTATTTAAGGAGATATATAATATTTAAGTTAAGATTTCCGTGAATAAGAAATTTATTTACAAATAATTAAAAACAAACACAATTCAAAAGATAGTAAATAAAAAGGGCGCCCAAAAGTTCATTAGTACCCGAACGACTTTTCTCGATTTGTTAGTATTACTGACAGCGTGCACACAAGAAGTGAATGTTTGAAACTGTTATGTGCTGCAGAAACGGTAACACTGGTTTGTCTGCAATCATTTAAAAATTAAAACCGTTATAATGTAAAGACATAGGACAAGCATACTGTCAAAGTAAATACTATAATACAGTTGAATTGTCAAAGCCGCATAATCACATACAGTCGAACTCCGTCTGCTCGAACTCGCTTGGCTCGAATTCATCGTTGGTTCGAACTGGAAGTAAAGGACCGAATTCTCTATACAGATGGTAAGTATTCTCGCTTGGCTCGTATTTGTCGAGGCTCGAGGTATTTTCAGCGGTCCCCGGAAGTTCGAGCCAGCGGGGAATTACATAATTCCAGTGGAAATTAAAGGGGCAAGTTAGTCAGTTAAGAAACTACTGCAGTCAAGAAACTACTGCAATAGTGTACGAATTATTCTCGTAAGGCTCAAAAGCAAAAAAAAATGGATTTTGTGTTTGTATATATGTTTTGCAGTCCATACATGGAGAAATATAGAAACGCTGGAATCATCAAAGAACATTTCGTAGCCATATTTATAGTAGACGAAAGCATAGCGTTCCTGGGAAGACGTATTGATCAGTTCAACACTGAGAGGCTTGGTTAATGATACAGCAGCTAATCACAAAGCGCCTGGAGGATGGAGATTCATTGGCTTGTTTGTTTGACTGACAGCAGGCGAGCGTCTGAACAAATCACAGTAGAGTTCAATATTGGATGGTGCGAATTTCTAATTTCCCGGCAAAAACGGATAGTCTGTAATTTGTCAAGCGCTTATTCGTATTTAAACAATTAAGGTGTTGATTTGTTATTCAAAGGTTAGGAGATCGCAGTTAATATAAGGTTCTATGCTCAGAGAAAACGGATGTGATGCACAAAATGATGAGATAAACCATAAATGCTTTAATTATTTGAACAAGTTCGTCTTTTTTTGTAATATTTAAGAAAAAAATCTGGAATAAGTAAATGAAGTAGGAAGTGACTTTACAAGATAATTAAACTACAGAAAAACACACACCATTTTAGCGTATTAAACGGTTCTAAATCATATGGACTTGCAAAATAAAATGAACTTTCCAGCACCTAGTCCTCACGCGTTCACCGCTCTTGGAGTCGGTGCGTCTGGCCCCGGGGCCGCACTAGGACTTCATGGACCAGCTCTTCCGCTTTCCTTGCCACAAAGACATTCATTCGGGATTCAGGAACTTCTTGGCCTCAATAGCCCTACCAGCTCGGACAGATGTCGGCCACCCGCACCAATGACGTCAGATTCGTTTTTGTCGGCGTCGGCGTTTCTAGCATCGTCGTTCTCACCACCGCTCTCTCTGACGTCCATGGCGTCTGGACTGAACTCGGCGGCGTTTTCGTACATGCCGTGGAAGTCGAGTTTAATGAACGCGCTAGGTGGATCCGCCCAAGGGTTACTGAATTTCCATTCGCCCATGCCACCAGCATCATCTCCAAACAATGTTCTGTCAAAATCAGACTATAAATCAGGTACAATATATATGTGGTTAGATGTTGTATCTCAAAATATGTCAATTAAACTACTTAAGCAGTTTATGGCAAAACATATTTTATTTTGCATGCAAATAGTTTGATTATTGTACGCTTAAAAATAAAATAAAATAAAATAATATTATTGTTATGTTTAACATATAACACTGTTCCAAGTTGGCCAATGTTTTACGTATTTACCACTTTCTCTCAATGTAATTGTTGTGTTCTGTTTTTTTTAGAATAGTGTTTTAAATATATGATTTACAATACATGTTTTCGCATATTTATTTTTCTTTGGTACAGTTTTGCATGTCACTGAATGTTACTATTCGTGTTTTTGTCCCTCGTTTAGCTCAGAATTTCCTGGGAATTACTTAAGAGCAACTGCGTTCTTTTAACAGCCATGTAAATAAACCATTTGATGTGTTGTTTACGCTTGAACATTCCGAATGTAAAAATGCTGCCACAAAACTATCTGCATGCACTAACATAACACTTTTTTTATAATGTACCATGTTTGTGATTGTTTTCTTTTGTTTTCGTCTATGCATTGCCTCCAAAAGTAGAATGGGCGTAACCGTGCTATAACTACCTATACCACACGCTTTTTATTACAATTGTTCGTAGTATATACTAATTAATTTTAGCTCGATTGTGACAAAAGCTTTAAATAGCTTATAGAATCACTCTCGAGTCCGTCTCCTGTGCAGAAACCCATACTGTGTCCTTTTTGTGAGGCCACGTGAAAGTACTCCTTGTGGGGATCGAACCAACAAATTCTTGGGTAAGAGGCAGGTACCTTTACCACTAGACCACTCTCAAATTGTACTTTCCAACACGGTACTTAACCCTGGCCCCAATTTCTCGAAACTTCTTAAGTCCCTTATAAAAGGATTGAGCTAAGCCCACTAATTTTGTTTTTCAATAATTTGCGTAATATTAATTTCTTTAAAAGTTTTTTATACTTTATATAGGAATTATTTTTAGGATAATTACAATAAACCATGTTTCATTTATCAAAATTCAATTTAAGTATGCATTTTGGCTATTTGAGAAGTTTGGAGAAATTGGGGCCAGGTAGTTGGAATTATACACTAGCGCTTAAAGTGACACTCTTATTCAAAATCAATGCATCCACATGTATAACAAACATAAAGTTGGAGTGTCACACCTTTAACTATTTACTAAATAATGCATTTATGAAAACTATTAATCAATGATAACAAGATTGTAATCGTGTATTAAATAGCTGAAATCGCAAAAATATTAAATGATTGGTGAGTGCTAAAAGATTGACTGTTATCTTCTATCTTCTAACAAGGTAGAAATACCGTGTTTTCTGCACCGTGCCTTCCAAATAAACTCGGTTTCCTTCATAAGAACCATTTATTTCGACATTTTTCAGCTTTTTTATAATTAAAACAATTGCATTAATTGTGGTAAATCTTATTTGGGTGTAAGAGTGCATCTTTAAGCGTTCGTGTATATTCTCAAAAACTCGGGGCGTGGTTGCCGTAACAATTACTTAATTTAACTTAAGTATTTATTTAATCAATATGATTACACAAAAAAGTGTTTATGTAAATGAAACAATATATGCTATGTATCACGATGAAAAACAAAACTATTATAAGTCATTTCCGCATTATATGTTAAGATTTTTCAGAACTAAGAATGAAGCAAATATATTTACATATATTTCATTGTGTTTTTTCCTGTTTTCTTTGATTCTGGCTTGTATAAACAGCTAAATTATCTTTCTCCACCTTTCTTTTTATGTGCAAAATTATATTTAATTGCCATTAAATATACATGAAAATATATAAAAAGTAAATAAGAATACTGCAGACAACATTAACATTGTTTTACTTTTGGTTTAAACCTATTTATTTCATGAAAATATACAACTGACAACATATTTTACATTCTAAATATTTAAGAATTTGATCGAAAGCTTATAAAGATCATCTTTTTTGGGAGTAAGAGGGCATCTTTAAGCGCTGTTGTATATTCTCAAAAGGTTTTACCTTTCTCCAACCTTGGTACTGGACGATACTACTTTCTCCGAGAGAAAAAAAAAACACTTTTAAAATTAGGCAAATATGAAAATATTATCAAATTTAGTAATACTGCGTCAAAATTTGCTATTGAAGATCTCAAAGATGCCTGTCAATCAAAAATTGCAGGATATTCATTTGAATTATTCGTAAAATTATCTCAATTACCTGTTTCTGCCAAAAGACCCGTGTGGAACAATATCATATTATCTGTCTTATACAGTTCCGCGAATGACAATGCATCCTAATTACCCATCGCGTGTTGCGTTTGATCGGAACAAAATGATTTATTCATAAAACTATTGTCATTTTTCTATCATTAGAAAGATATGAATTTCATACTGCACGGAAATAATTGGAAATTAGCTCTTGGTTTTTAAACGCGATTTCTTTTTATCCATCATGAAGTAAACTGACAAGAGAGGCTCAATGACATTCCAGTAATTTGATAAAGATAATAAGAGAATGCAAAACGCAAGCTAATAATCAAATTACGGAAAATGTAGCACTAATTGGCTATAACAAATAGTTTTGAGCGAGGCTGAACTGTACGGAAGAAATAAGGTAATATTTTTCTCTCCCGATTCCACTGCAACATAAGGATCTTTATGTTCTTTGTTCAGATATCTTCTTCATTTTGATTCGAATGATGCTGTGAAATAACCGAAAGACAAAACAAAACAAAACTACAACAAAACTCAAAACACAGAAGACAAACACAAACAAACAAACGCAGATGTTATTGTAAAGTTCATTAGTTTCGTTGAAACAGAACTGTTGACTGTGGCTGTTTATCTTGCGTGTATATTATTGATTATCTTGCGTGTATATTGTTGATTGTCTTGCGTGTATACTATTGATTATCTTGCGTGTATATTATTGATTATCTTGCGGATATATTCTTGATTGTATTGCGTGTATATTGTTGATTGTATTGCATGTATATCGTTGATTGTCTTGCGTGTATACTATTGATTATCTTGCGTGTATATTGTTGATTGTCTTAGGGGTATATTGTTGATTGTCTTGCGTGTATACTATTGATTATCTTGCGTGTATATTGTTGATTATCTTGCGGATATATTGTTGATTGTCTTACGTGTATATTGTTAATTGTATTGCATGTATATCGTTGATTTCTTGCGTGTATACTATTGACTATCTTGCGTGTATATTGTTGATTATCTTGCAAGTATATTGTTGATTGTCTTGCGTGTATATTGTTAATTGTATTGCGTGTATATTATTGATTGTCTTGCGTGTATATTTTTGGCTGTTTTGCGTGTATATTATTGATTGTCTTGCGTGTATATTGTTGATTGTCTTGCGTGTATATTATTGATTGTCTTGCGTGTATATTGTTGATTGTCTTACGTGTATATTGTTGATTGTCTTACGTGTATATTGTTGATTGTCTTGCGTGTATATTGTTGATTGTATTGCGTGTATATTATTGATTGTCTTGCGTGTATATTGTCGATTGTTTTGCGTGTATATTATTGATTGTCTTGCGTGTATATTGTTGATTGTCTTGCGTGTATATTGTTGATTGTCTTACGTGTATATTGTTGATTGTCTTACGTGTATATTGTTGATTGTCTTGCGTGTATATTGTTGATTGTCTTACGTGTATATTGTTGATTGTCTTACGTGTATATTGTTGATTGTCTTATGTGTACATTGTTGATTGTCTTACGTGTATATTGTTGATTGTCTTATGTGTACATTGTTGATTGTCTTACGTGTATATTGTTGATTGTCTTACGTGTATATTGTTGATTGTTTTGCGTGTACATTGTTGATTGTCTTACGTGTATATTGTTGATTGTCTAACGTGTATATTGTTGCTTGTCTTATGTGTACATTGCTGATTGTCTTGCGTGTATATTGTTGATTGTCTTACGTGTATATTGTTGATTGTCTTGCGTGTATATTGTTGATTGTCTTACGTGTATATTGTTGATTGTCTTATGTGTACATTGTTGATTGTCTTAGGTGTATATTGTTGATTGTCTTACGTGTATATTGTTGATTGTCTTGCGTGTATATTGTTGATTGTCTTACGTGTATATTGTTGATTGTCTTACGTGTATATTGTTGATTGTCTTACGTGTATATTGTTGATTGTCTTACGTGTATATTGTTGATTGTCTTACGTGTACATTGTTGATTGTCTTACGTGTATATTGTTGATTGTCTTACGTGTATATTGTTGATTGTCTTACGTGTATATTGTTGCTTGTCTTACGTGTATATTGTTGATTGTCTTACGTGTATATTGTTGATTGTCTTGGATGTATATTGTTAATTGTCTTACGTGTATGTTGTTGACTGATTGTTTTACGTGTTTTAATTTCTTTCATGTATGCAAATAAACCATGTACTGGCCTACCTGACCCCAATTAACTTCCGACTCATTTTGTTCCATGATATAAGTATGTCAATGACAAACGTCTGTAAAATTTGTGATTCAGGTTATTTTGTGAAGTTAGGAAATGATTTTCGCAGAATTTGAATTTAAACTTCCAATTTACTGTCATCTCCCGATGGAAGAATGAGTGTCTACGTCATAGCTTGACTAAACATGCTTCCACTTCTGCTTTCAGTTAAATTAAGCAGGAAACCTTGTTTCTCGCAAATATAATTTCCCTTTTCTAGGAGGCCATGCCATAATTTCACATACCATTTCTGTAAATGGGCAGTCCCAATCAACCAGACATGGCTATAAGTCCGAGCTAGGGTGTTAACATTGTTTCAACTACCATTTCTGTTAATAGACAGTCCCAATCAAACCGAGACTGCTATAAGTCCGAGCTAGGGTGTTAACATTGTTTCACCTACCATTTCTGTTAATAGACAGTCCCAATCAAACCGAGACTGCTATAGGTCCGAGCTAGGGTGTTAACATTGTTTCACCTACCATTTCTGTTAATAGACAGTCCCAATCAAACCGAGACTGCTATAGGTCCGAGCTAGGGTGTTAACATTGTTTCACCTACCATTTCTGTTAATAGACAGTCCCAATAAAACCGAGACTGCTATAAGTCCAAGCTAGGGTGTTAACATTGTTTCACCTACCATTTCTGTTAATAGACAGTCCCAATCAAACCGAGACTGCTATAAGTCCGAGCTAGGGTGTTAACATTGTTTCACCTACCATTTCTGTTAATAGACAGTCCCAATCAAACATAGTCTAAATCAAACATAGTCTGTTGTAATCCAGTGCTAAGGGTATTGACATTACACCTACTATTATTGTCAATGATCTGTCTTAATGAAACCGAGACTGCTGTAAGCCGTTGCTAAGGGTGTTTACATTGTTAAACCTATCATTTTCGTCAATGAACAGTCTCAATCAAACCGAGACTGCTCTAAGCCATTGCTAAGGGTGTTTACATTGTTAATCCTAAGTCATTGTTCGACTGTCAATGAACAGCCCCAATTAAAGCGTGACTGCTGTAAGCCAGTACTAGGGTTGTTGGTAGTGATGAACCTACCATTGCCTACAATGAACAGTCTCCATCAAACCGAGACTACAGTTAGTCAGTGCTTAGGGTGTTGACAGTGTTGCACCTACCATTAGCGAATCTGGACAGTCTCAATCAGACATAGACTGCCGAAAGCCAGTGTTAGTGGTGTTGACGTTGTTGCAACGTATTACTGTAAATTGACAGTCTCAGTCAAAGCGAGACTGCTGTTTTCATACGCTGGTGGTATTTTGTGGTTCCGAAGGCTCTCTCTTCCATAATACTTTGTTATTTGTGTTGAGTGAAACAAAGCTAGTGACTTTTCTTGTTTTGGTTATGATAGTTTAAAGGTCCTTTCAACTGTTAAATTACTTACAAACATACGCTCTTCTTCAGGACTTGACGCCAGCTTCGCCAGTGACAAAAGTTCCGATTCCATCGAAACGAGTTCTGTTGGTGGAAAGAAAAAGAAAAAGAAGAGGCGACACAGGTACAGTGCACTCCAAAACATAAGTTCATTAAAAATATCTCCTTACATCAGTTTCATTTGTAATGACACTTTTGCTCCGATCGCTGCAAACTATTTACTATTGTTGTAAAGCAAGTATTATCTTTAACGTGACTGTCAATTCTTTATTGTTAGTGTTCTTTTAAAAAAAGTGTGTTACCGTTAAATATTGAACTTACAAATATATATATTTTATTTCATTCCGTTACTATTTTTTGATAGTAACATGCAGTTGGGTATCATACTAGTAGTGTTGATTTCGTGCAATGGTTTTGGATGATTCAATTGACACTGCTTGTTTTTAAATAACTTTCAAATTTTGAGGAAAATAATTATATTAGTCATGGGCGTAGAAGCATGACATATCACATTTTCCGTGGCTTTGTTGCCCCATCAGTGATCACTTGTGTTAAGACATCTTAATATGCTTTTCCGTAGGGTTTTAGAAGTTATTTCTCTGTTTCCAAAATCAAAACAAATATCAATTTATTTGTTTATTCTTTTGATGTTTTAGCCCGGCTCTGACGTACAAATCATACGTCAACGGTTACAAGTGTTGGACTATAAGTATCTATCATGTGTTTCCGGTGCGGATAGAAAAATCCGACCCGAGGGCACGCGCGTTAGCCTGTAACGAGACTTGCCGAGTTACCGGTCACGCAGCGTGCCCGAGGATCGGATTTTTCGATCCGGACCGGAAAAACATGATATTTCTTCTCGCATACCTAAAATTATGAATTTATGGAAATTAAAATGACGTAGAAAACGAACTTTCGTACATTTACACCAAAAAAACGCGTGCGACTTTGTTTACTGACGTCAAAGACCGCAGTAATTTTAAATAACTAAAAATAGCGTTTTTTTCCCATGAATTATTTTCAATTTTAATTAAAAGACTTGCAAACATATATATTTGATTGCGCTTTATTGAAATGGCATTCTATATCTTTCATAAACCATACAATAAATGAAATAAGAAGTGGCGCGTTGTTGCGCGTGACTCATCTTACATGGGGTATGTAAGATGGGTTTTTCCAGCACTGGTCACATGACCGGAAACACACGTCCGGTATGCAAGAATAAATTTTAACAACGGTATTTCCGAAATGGTGTTACATTCGAATTCAATTCGGGACGCTTTTCAGAAAAAAACTACAATAGCTGTCATTTGATATTATAGGCATATAATACAATTAATAAAACTGTTTGTTCCGGTGTAAGATCGCAAAAACATCACCCTGTAAACACCAGAAGAAAATATTTCACTTGTTGCTATGCGATCATCCATTGAGACAAACAATTATCCTCTATCTATATAATTAAATAAGTTAATAAACATACAATATATATGAATTAATTGTGGAAAATATGTACAAAGCTGACATAAATTCACATACATATCATATCCACATAGCCATATGTTATTAAGATTTCAAGGTTCAAGTTCAACACATTTATTAAGTAATTTGAACACAAATGTATTCCTCCTTACATGATCAAAAGATTAATTCAATTATACATATATACAATGACAACACAATCGGTCTGAATATGCGACACGAATATATGGAATGATCACAATTCATAATCAGTATTTACACATCAAATTTGTATTAAATATTGTTAAAATTAACATTGTGGATGGACAAACAAGCATTTAGCATACTATTGACGTTCTTTTGTCACGAAAAGAGACATATCATATGACAAACATGTACATTGTTAACAATTATAATGTCTGAAGAATGATGTATACATTTATATAATACAGTTAAGTTCCAAACGTAGGCTTTAACTTAAAATTGAGGACGAAACAATATTAACTATGTTATGACGACGTTCGAATCCTTTAGAAATAGATTTGCACATATTAAGTTGAATGTTATAGTTCATATATTGCATAAAGTCAATGAATTTGATTTAATAAGGTGTAACACCCATTGCCACACTTTTTCTTGCTCTACCACATTGATGATTTACTTAAACCTATATTGGATAATATTTCTTATTTTCATCTCATTAATATTTATATATAGTTTCACTTTTATCAAACGATATTTTAAAATATTCAATTTCAAAATACAAAATGTACATGATTTCCATTGCAAAATAATCAACGTATTAATATTTTAAAATACCTTTTAATAATTCTGTAAAAGATAAAAGCAAACGTATTCTAATTTAAACCGCTCAGAAAGTGACTTTTCTAATGTTGCCACGGTGAACTGAATTGGTTTCAACACAAAAGTGCTCTTATGGAAGATATAAAATGCATTAAAGAAATAAATCATATTACACAATTCACATTTCATCACATCTATTCTAAAATTAATAATTAGTCCTGCTTTGTTTGATGTCTCCAGGTAAAACAGTAATACTTATCAGAAAATGAAATCTTAGGCAGCGAAATTGCTTAATAGAATTTAGCATTTTTTACTTTGAAATAATAACTTGATGATTCCATGATTGGAATGATAAATAAGTAATAATAACAGTTTTTATTAGATTAAAAATCGTGGAAGACATAAATCTATACATCAAGAAGGATTAGCATTTGCCGGAGCTCCACCACTATCTGTTTAGAATTGAAAACAATTAATTAGGGAAAACCATAGGGAAATTCAATGTCAGTATTTAATCGAGAGTTTTTGAAATTGCCGGCGCGAACGTGAGAGAAATTATTGCCTTGTTTGGTCCCATTGGGGCATTTTATAAACCAGATAACACTGTCGAACATCAAAGGTTCAGCAGAAACAACAATTATAGAAGAAGCGAGTGGCTTCCTAAAACGAATATAAGTGACGCTGATTCACTGGTTAAAGTGTTCGCGTATCCAATGAGCTTCTGCCCGAAAACAATATTCACAAGAGATGTTGTCGTCTTAGAGAGAATCGCAAATGTTGTTTATAAGATGTCGGTATCATGTTTTTCTACTATTCGGAGCTCTTCGGCCAATTTCATCCAAAACAACCTCGGATGTATGCCGGTACATCAGTTAAAGTAGTTCGTACTTTTTTAATTATATCATTAATTAAATGTAGTGTTTTAGAGTTGTATTTATTGATTTAAGTTTAAATTGATTGCCATTTAAGTGTATTATTGCAAACATAATTAAAATTCCCACGAGTTAAGTCATAAAGTTTAACTTCTAAATAAAATTACTACGCGATCTACTTGCAGCGGACTTAAACGTACCACTTTTTGAGAATGTAAACCGTCCAAATACATCCGAGGTTGTTTTCGATAAAAGTGGCCGAGGAGTTCCGAATAGTTATTCTATGACGATAGCATTTCTCGCGTATTATTATTAAGTACGAATTTTAAATCAGAATTAAACATAGATACAAGAAGTGGATGCTTTTCTTTTCCTTTGTTTGGTAAACATTTGGTTGCTATGGTTCCTCAGACATATCAACAAAACGTTGTTTGAATTTTTTAGAACATCTTAGCGATGCAGATTCTGAACAAAACAAGTATCTACGTCATTTAAGGATCGATACATAGTTATTACTCAGTCTGATGTTGATTACCACTTTTAAATTGAAACTTATTTATTATATGACGAAGTTCTTATGACGTTATATGTATCGCTCTCATTGTCATGATGTAACGCGATAGTGTACATTGTGTTGTTGGGGAAACTATTTGACTTGTTGACTTGACCGGCGTTTGTGCGTGTGTGTGCGTGTGTGTGTAAGTTAATTAATACTCGCACTCGGGCCTTGCCTATTCGGCGAGTGCTCCGTTAAGATTGTAAGTCATTTTAGGGTTTTGGGAGCATTGTGCACAGACAGAATGCAACCCTGTTTAGAGCTACCCTGGTTCTTTAACGTGCACCAGTGAATGGCACTGTCACACGGGACCCTCATCTAACGTCCCTCCCGGAAGACGATTAGTATTCATTAGTGGTGCGACGGAGAATCGAACCTGCGACCCCTGGGTTACCACTAGACCACGGTTGCGCCACACTTGAGCGGCTTGGTGACCACACACTCTTATACGCTAGGCCTGAGACGCCTTTGTAAGAAATGAGTTCAATACACAATGTGCTGTTTAGACAACCACTAACACTGGGTTGCCATTAAGAAACAAATATTCATGATTTTATTTATTTTTAAAGTGGTCACGGCATTCCATATATTCCACACCGAAAAGATGAATGAAAAATGATATTACATGTACTAACTGTCGACAATTAAAAAAAAATGTACATGTTCTAAATTTGAGTTTGTTACATTTAGGACAAACGATTGGCTCGATTTCCTCGTTGGCTCGAACTGAATGTAAAGTACCGATTTCTTTATACTAGAGTAAGCATTCCCGCTTGGCTCGATTTTTCCAAGGCTCGATGTAACTTCGCCGGTCCCCGGGAGTTCGAGCCAACGGGGTTCGACTGTACTAATGTACTAATTTGTTAACACCCAATGTTTCTGCAACAATCTAAGCCACCTGAATCAAGCGACTCATGAAAGATATACTGTTTTGAATTGTACATAAAGAGTGGATAAATTACATATAATCATTTCGATTGTCAGTAGGGAAAACAATAGTTTGCCATGTCATTCATTTTAACGACGATGGCGATTAAAAGCAATAGGAATCGCCGAGATAAAGAAAGAAGCAAAACCTACAAGGATTATGCTTTATTTGGACGCACAAATCAAAGAAGAGGTGAAAAAAGACATACGTAAAATAATCATTTAAAGCATACATGATAGACAATTATAAATAATATCAGCACAACCTTTTTTGAATGTTCACCGAAAACACAGAGGAACTGTCTGGTGTTACAACTAACAACTACTCGCACGCATTTCTCAGTTAAGTTAACCAACGGAAACATTATATGAATACTAAAACAGACACACTTTTAAGAGACTGTGTCACAGATTGGCACTAAAAAAGTTTTTTTCTGTTACGAATCTCAGGACAAAAAATTATCTAATAGAACGTGATACGCTTTGATATCATAATTGTAAAAAAAGTACCAAAATGTAAAAAAAAAATTGTGTCGGAGATCGGGTTCGAACCCGCGTCGCCAAAATTGAAGTCCAGCGCCTTACTAACTGAGCTACAAAGGGTTATGCTGATCGGATGACATAATTAAGCTATACACCTACCTCGGTAATATCACGTGATAACACCGACTAGCCAATCACGCATAAGGAATGAATTCTACCTGGTATACATACCCAGTAATCTTTTTTAATGGAAAAATACGAAATAACTGCTAAACTTAAATAAATTGTAAACTGTGTGGTACTTCAGTTTGTAAGTTTCAATGCATTGTACACATCGATGCCAAGTTTATGTCAGTTTTCGACAGTTTTCGCTATTTTATCATACGTGAGACAGCCCCTTTAAGTGGTTTGGTAATAAAACTAAATTATTATGTCTTAAAGTGACACTGGTGTTTGAAATCAATACATACACATTTATTACAAATATAAATTTAGAGTCATAAAGCCTTTCACTAAATAATGCATTAATGGAAAATATAAATGACTGATAACAAGATTGTAACCGTGTGTTTAATGGCTGAAAACACTCAAATATTAAATGCCAGACGAGTCCTAAAATATTAATAGTGAAAAACTATTGTCTCATAAGGTAAAAAACCGTGTTTTTTGCACATTTCTTTCAAATTAAACACGGTATCCTTCATAAGAACCATAATTTTGATATTAAATAATCATTTTCGGCAATTTTAAATAATTGCATTAATTCTGGTACATCTTATTTGGGAGAAAAAGTGCATCTTTAATAACGACTTATTTTTAAATGTTGGGAATAGTGTGACGTTGATGACTCATAAACTAGTTTGTTCCCAAGGTGACCTCCTTTGTATGAAGGATTTGACATCACCATTTTAAATGAAGATATTTGGATGCATACAGGGGCGTAGCTAGTCCTTTATTAATGTGGAATTGTATAATTTTGTTTGGTGTGTTCGGGGGCATGCTCCCTCAGAAAATTTGAAAACCATGGTGCTTTCTGATTCATTCTGGGCGTTCTGATGTGCTTTATTTAGTAATGGAAAATGGTCAGCTTTAGGATCATGTAGTCAAGTACGCATACTGAACTAGGGCTGTTTTTTAGTCAGAATCATGTGAATTCAGCCGCGTACTTGCGTATAAGAAGCTACGCGCCTGGCATGTGTGGCCTCTTTGTAGTGTTTGTATTTTATGCAATATTTATTGTGATTTAAAATAAGTAGCATCTTCTACATTTGAGTATTTCTTCTTAAAGATGATAACCGAAAACATACGTTTGTATAAAAGAATAGCAGATCTTTGTAACGTCGTTTTTAATTGGTTAAATGACGTCGCGCTAATCCAATCGGAGCGCAATATTGAAGTTAACAATGCCGTCATAACTCCTTGCGTGTTATACAATATGGATGTCAAATTGTATCTTCACACAGAACTAGCAGAATGAAAACAGTGTGTGTATACCACGTGATAAATTGCGTCATAAATGATACGTCTGAAGGCAATATTATGCTTTGAATGAATACTTTAAACGAAGATGCGTTTACTATTTCTTCACCGTTTTAAATGAAACATATCACAGTCTACACCGCTTACAGAGCCTCGCCTTCGGTGTTTGAGGAAACTAATCACGTCATCAAACTACGGTAATAAAACGAAGGCGGGGCTTTTTAAGCTCAATATACCGCCCTTTGTGTCATTTAAAATGGTGAAGAAAAAGAACAGTTATCTTTGTTTTAAGTCTTCATTTTAAGCAAAATGTTGCCTTCCGACGTAGCGTATATGACGTAATTTATCACGTGGTATACATACACTGGTAAATATAACAGTTTGAATACAAGGATTGTCCTTGAAGTTTTCATTGCTTAGACATATCTTATGTAACCTTGTCAATGTTTAAAACAATTCGATACTTCCTAAAAATGTCATCGAGACATTTACAATAAATTAACGATCGTTTAACACAATCATGTTTGTAAAAGGAAATATCAATTGACAGCAGACATCTTGAAGTCGGTAATTGAATCTGAAATTCCATTCCTTTATTGCATTAAAACAATGGACACGTTTCGCCCTTGACAGGGAAAACAAATTACTGATTTCGCCGGATATCGCAACTGAATATGCTGTTCTAGATTATTCAAACGGTCGAAGGAAACACCCAAAAGACCCATGGCAATCTGTCTAATTTATAAAAGTGATATAAATTAATATATAATTCATTAGGTGAACGTTTTATGAAGAAAGCTATCATGAAGATCAGGGAATTTATATCAAAGGGTTGATTAATTTAATGGAGCTAATAATTTTGTAAGGTATCCAGGGGATGCTTGTTCACATGCCGTTAAAGGTCATTTAATTAGCAACAATGCAGACCGTAAATAGCTTGAATGACCCCGGGACATATTGTCATGCGTAAGGTTGCAGAGATATGAGGGCTAGTTCACTGTGCGACACGACTCTTAAAGTAAATTGACTGAATTGCTGCTGGTCTTGTGATTTCATTGGCTTCCGTTTTTTAATTGAATTAGTAACTATGGTAATTATATGAACAAAGCTCATTTCTCCCCGGTTTTGTTTGAAGCAAATTGATTACGGTAGCTACATGATGTATTGAAAAACGGTTGGCTCCGAAAGCGATCTATTACTGAAGTTAATAGACAATTACAATTCCTATAAAATGATTTCTCAATTTATTTGTAAACTAATTTTCTAATTGCAATAAGATGTGACATTGACATTGTGGAAACAGTACCGTTGTATAAAATATTGCATAAAAAAACTTTTATTTCTCATTTAAAATACGTCGACGTTACACGTACATGTTCATAAAGTTAAGTAATTATCGAAACATAGTTTATAAGACTTGCAGTTAGAATTTGCCTCCTAATGTTCTCCATATTATAACAAAATTTATTAACTCACTGTTGTCTCGAATAACTATAGGGAGATATGCTCATCACCTGACAGGTACTTCCATAGAATACTTCCAAATAATACTTCCATGGAATACTTTCATAGGATACTTCCATAAAATACTTCCATATAATACTGTAACAGGATACTTCCATTAAATACTTCCCTAGAATACTTCCCTAGAATACTTCCATAGGATACTGCCGTACAATACTTCCATAGAATACTTCCATTCAATACTGCCATGCGATATTTCCATAGATTACTTCCATAGAATACTTCCATACAATACTTCCATACAATACTGCTATAGAACACTTCCACAGGATACTTCCATACAATACTTCCATAGAATACTTTCATACAATACTTCCATACAATACTGCTATAGAACGCTTCCACAGGATACTTCCATACAATACTTCCATACAATACTGCTATAGAACACTTCCACAGGAAACTTCCATACAATACTTCCATACAATACTGCTATAGAACACTTCCACAGGATACTTCCATACAATACTTCCATACAATACTGCTATAGAACACTTCCACAGGATACTTCCATACAATACTTCCATAGAATACTTTCATACAATACTTCCATACAATACTGCTATAGAACACTTCCACAGGATACTTCCATACAATACTTCCATAGAATACTTTCATACAATACTTCCATACAATACTGCTATAGAACACTTCCACAGGATACTTCCATACAATACTTATAGAATAATACATGGTTGACCATGGTTTTTGGTTATAATTGCCCCAGTGGAAGGAATAATCGAGGGCAATTACTTTCACTGGGGCTATTATCAACCATAAGGCATGGTCAACCATGTATTATCCTGTATAATACATACATTTTGTTCTCAGTCAATGCTTTCAAATGGATTTAAAAACATGATATTGTAGAATAATGAAGGATATGTCATATAATTAGCATGTAGACATTTTGTAGTCTGAAAGTCTTAAAAATGAGATATAACAAAATGGTCTTAAATGGCATTAGTTGCGAAAAATAAACGAGTGACTGGAAATCAAAATAGCAAACCTTTACGTGCGTGTTTTCAGAATAAGCGTGCATTTTTTTTTTCCATTCTTCAAATATTTCCTGTTTTACATCGGCTGATTGTGATGTTCATTTCAATAGGTAAGCACAGCTAGGGTCGATCAAGCCTAGGAGCAGTTTCATAAGAATCTCGGCTTGAATGACCCTAGCCATTTCGCTGGAATAAATTAACATTTCTCTGCGAATAAAGTAGCGCAAAACGTTTCAACAAAACATTTCCTTATCTCCCTGCTTTATGACATTTGCCGAATGTAAACATCCGGTACGGTTTCGGGTAGTACTCGTTACTGAAACACGGAAGGTGTCATTATTGGTAAAACTAATTTCACTATTATTGCACCGATAGTTCCGTTTCAATCCCTTTAAAGCTTTCAATAATGTTTAAATGTTTGCCTACCAAGTATTCGGCGGCCATTTTTATTTTCGTAAAAATGACGTCAATGTGCACGTTCTCATCTTCGTCAGGCAATTATGCCATAATCGCCCTGACGTGCCGTGATAATCTCACGAGCAGTGATTATAATCATTATTGCGAGTACGATATTCTACAGTAAAATGTTACTATTTATAGTAACATGTGTATTATTGTCATACAATACTTCCATAAAATACTTCCATAAAATACTTCCATAGAATACTTCCATGGAATACTTCCATACACTACTTCCATAGGACACTTCCATACACTACTTCCATACAATACTTCCATTGAATACTTCCATACAATACTTCAATGTTATACTTCCATAGAATACTTCCATGTATTACTTCCATAGAATATTTCCATGGAATACTTTCATGGAACACTTTCACAGGATATTTCCATACAATACTTCCATACAATACTTCCATAAAATACTTCTGAAGTATAGAATACTTCTATAGAATACATGCAAAACGTCATACCCGAAACTAATCAGAAATTTTACCTTTTAAACGTTTTAACAAAAAACAACAACAAGACAAAGTCATGTAACGCACATGTTTAACCTTTATGAAAGTTATTTCTTCTGTTTCAATATTACTTATTGGTTTATACTCTGATGTTATATTCTAGCTGGTTTGTGAACATCAGGATAAGGACCTGAGACCGTTTCCTCTGCAGATAAAAACAGTACAGGCGTCCCTTTGAAGAGTTCAAGAGAACGTTTCCCAGAGAGGGCACGTTTGTATGGCCGTACGAACAAATGCGCTAACCTTATTAATATGCACTACATCATTTCAGGACGATCTTCACGAGTTTCCAACTAGAAGAGCTGGAGAAAGCATTCAAGGACGCCCACTATCCTGACGTGTATGCTAGGGAGGTGCTCGCCCTAAAAACCAACCTCCCAGAAGACCGGATCCAGGTAAGGGTATATTAACAGGTTATGTTGTTATAAATGTTTTACAGAAAGATATTAAAAAAACATGCTCAAAAGTCTCATAATTAATATAGCCCAAGGAGTTTCAATATCTTTTCAAGTATTTAGGCTAATTAAATAAATTATGTTTCTTATTTTCATGTTTCTTAATCAGCTTTTTGACATTTCTTTTATTGAGATTGTTTTCGTTTTTTATATAGCATGTAGTGTAAATCAAATACTCTGAAATGCATAAATCAAACGTTCACATGGAGCCAATTTCTCGAAACTTCTTAAGTCTCGTCTAACAGGATTAAGCTAAGCTCACTATTTTTGTTTTAAATTAACTTCTTTTAGATTTTGTTGAACTTAAATAGTAATCTTCTCTATGATAATCACAATTAACCATTTGTCAATCATCAAAATAACCATTTGTCAATCATCAAAATCAAATTAAAGTATGTATTTTGTCTTATTGAAATTCGCTACTTAAGCCTATTAATCTCAAGAAATTTCACAAAATTGGGGCTTGCTGATCATTACATACAAAAATGAACGAGTGTAATCCTTATTTAATATCCAGGTCTGGTTTCAAAACCGTCGTGTCAAATGTAGGAAGACCGAGAATGTACAGAAAATTAAATAATTAAAATGCATAGATCAAACTTTTATTTCGGATAATTACATTCACAAACGTATGAATAATCCTTATTCTATATCCAGGTCTGGTTTCAAAACCGTCGTGCCAAATGGAGGAAGACCGAGAAGACCTGGGGTCGATCCAGCATCATGGCCGAATACGGGTTGTACGGAGCGATGGTGCGCCACTCGCTTCCTCTTCCGGATACCATACTGAAGAGCGCAAAGGATGGGGTGATGGACTCTTGTGCACCGTGGCTACTGAGTAAGATAATTCATTTGCTAATAGCTACGAGTTAAAGAAAGTCTCATAATGAGCCTCCCAAATCCCTATTAACCTGGTATTGCATATATTAAGCATTTACATTTAATTTGGATATTTACAATTTGTATAAAAATAATAATCAATATAATGTTTTATCTGTGTGTTTTATTTCTCTTTTCTTTCTTATTTTGCCATGTATCATTGTGACCATAATAATTATTATTTTACATATCATGTTTTTTTTAGAAACTGTTATTTACATGTTTACGACAATAATCAACTCTGTCTGTCTGACTGTCTTTGATTTTTTTTATGTTACAAGACAGTTATTTAAACAACGGGAAACAATTCAATAGTGATTTCTTTTCGCACTATTCAAGAGTTCTGTCCCTTTTGTGCGATTGAAAATGATTGAGCAAACTTCACTTATACAAAATGTTCTTTTTTATTTTACAAGCAGGTATGCATAAGAAATCAGTAGAAGCTCAAGAAACATTAGGTAGCGACATTCCCGGGGAACCGAAGATGAGCATGGCAGAAATAATTCCACAGGATCCAAACCAAAACGACGAGACAACAAGCAATTTCGAAACGACCCGAAACCGAGGAGAGACGAAGGACGTTCGTTCCGAGAGCATTGCTGCCCTTAGAGCGAAGGCATTGGAACATAGTGCCAAGTTAACGAGCTGCGACAGGCATCGTACAAGTAGTGGACGCCATTCTGCTGACTCTAATGATATAACTGACCACGAAAACAATATTATATCTATTGACGATGATGATTATAAAAGTGGGTTTGCTAATCCCAAGAATGAACATGAACGACGTTTATCTGTTTCATAATTATGAGTGTTTACTTTCCCCTAAATAATGTAGTTCATCCCTATGTATTGATATACATGTAATGTATACTTGGTAATGCTTTGATCTTACAACAAATATGGAATAAAGAAAAAAAGAATTGTATAAAAATTGTGAGATAGATGGTGAGTTTTGAGAACATTCCATTTAGCCATTTAATAGCACCATTTCGATCATCAAATCTCTAAAACTACAAAATCATTGTTTATAATCTATTTGTTTATACTATATTAAACACACTGTCATTATTTCAATATGAGATATAAGTGAATGTATGTGTTAGCCTCGAACAACTTATAAAGATACATATACATTCAAACGCAAAACATATTTTCAGAATTTAGTCTGTCAACGTGCCAGCTTTTAAGGAGTTAAGTATATGAGGTATAAATTAGTCACGTGTTCACCCATTCGGTACCGCTGACGGACAACCACGACAAAGATGCCACTCCCATTGCCAAAAAAGGAGCGAAAAGGATAAAACCGATAATAAAAAGTCGAAAAAGTTATAGTACATACGTGTCACAAATATATATTTTTTGTCAATCCCGCCCAGCAGAATTCCAAATCACGCAACGACACTTATAATTTTGATTTCCGACATATTGCTGATGTTTTCGATTTTCTGGTATAATACCTGATTCCATCGTTAACATGATACTAAATAATTATTATGGTATACACTGACTTATTTGACGAGACTAAGGTATATCAACATCTACATGATACACACAGTCAACTGTATGTATTTAAATAGCATATATAGGGATTATACCTATTTTTGAGAGCACGACCGAGTGTGAAGAACTATATTTGAAGGGCATCATGTCCGAAAAAAACACACGTATTTTTGCTATTATTGCGTGTACTATAATACACATGTTCAGCACAGTGCTTATATATGTACAAAAACGAGAATAAATGCGCAAAAGTTAATAATAGGTTACAGACTACTTAATAAGTTCCCCTATACTCTTTACTAAATGATGGATATTCACGCGCGAGACAACACTAACGTCTAGTGTTTCACGACACCCATTAATAGGAATAAAGTGCTTTGTGTGCAAAGCATGAATCAACATTTAAAATAAAATACCATTCTTGTAAGAAAAAAATAGGTTGAACATTAGCCCCCATGTCTTTGATAAAGTGACCCACACCTGCGTAGGAGTCCAGACAATACGGTTAAATGTAAAAAACAAACAAACAACATTTGGCCTTCAGACCAATAAAGATATGACTGATAAAGAAATGGACTGTTGTTAATGGAAAAATATATTATATCAAAGCTTTGGTTGACTGTCATACGTTGAACGACACGTCGATGTTAAACTGAGTGTACACTTCCGAACTGATGTAATTTATACTTTAACTTAAGATAACTCTGTATTTTTCGTTTTTATCAAATTTCACTATTTACATGTGTTAATCATTTCAGTACAATACAACTAAATTTGTTGTGATTTGTTACATAAACTCTGTCGGAATAAAATTCATTGTTCTGCCTTAACATATTTTAGCAAATGAATTATATTATCGGAATTTACAAAAAGGCATTAAAATACTATTAATCATGCACAAAACTTCAAGTCCGTGACTCTTTTGCGCATCTTTAGTTCTTGAATCCAAAATGTTAAAATCCACAATCGTTCATGCTTAAACGATGACAACTGTTTTAAATGTCAGTTGAATGCAAAAGTTTAAAATATCATTAGCACTTAAAGTTTACGGACCTTTAAATAAAACTCTAGTACATTCTATAGTTAACTGACCTGTTTACACCCTAAATAACACTGTTTTCTAGTATTTCAAGATAACCAACATTATTCATTGTTTACGCTTAATACACAAGTGGAACTTTTCGTGTATATAGCATTCAACAGCACTAGAAAAAATGAGATCAAGGGCTTCAGCATGTGAATATTTCTCTTTTTAAAATCACAAACCATTCATCTTCATAATGGATAAAGATTCACAAGAACTAATGGTCCAAAAGGGTGATCCAATACGTTGATTCACTGTCGTGTGTTAAAAAGAATGAAGAACATAACATGTAAGTAGCCACTTCATAATTGCTCTTTTATTAACATTTTTATGTTGATACATTTTTCTTGTTCATGTCGCTACAATACAAAACATGTTCTTCTAAAAAAGAATCTTATACAAATCATCAGATTTTATACTGATAAAATTGTTTTAAGTCTATGAATAAATATTAAATTAATTAAAGCATATTATTACCCGATGCCCTATATTCGACTGTTTTACAAATAGTAACCATCATTACAAGGTTTGAACTGTTGACCGGTAAACAATGTGAACTGTTACCCGTGGGTTTTACGGAGAATCTAAAAATAAACTGCATATGGTTTATACTCGTGAATGTCCGGTATTGGTTTTGTAATTTTAATTGGTTCACGAAGAATACCGAATAAATTTCAAGGGCTCAAACGTCTATATGATCAAGATCATTGCCAGACGTAAACAATTCAATATCAGAGACGTAAACAAACAATTTCGCGATTTGAAGATGTAAATGAAGTGAAAATTTCTCATGTGATATTGATATTTGTTGAGAAACTTCAATATATTTGCTTTAGAAAAGTATTTGTCTTATCCGTATTTTAACAAAATATAATCAGTTATTAAAACAATTGTTGCATGGGCCTATCGGTCTTGGGACAACAGTTCAGAAGTCATCCCCTCCACGTCGGGACAACAGTTCAGAAGTCATCCCCTCCACGTCGGGACAACAGTTCAGAAGTCATCCCCTTCACGTCGGGACAACAGTTCAGAAGTCATCCCCTCCACGTCGGGACAACAGTTCAGAAGTCATCCCCTCCACGTCGGGACAACAGTTCAGAAGTCATCCCCTCCACGTCGGGACAACAGTTCAGAAGTCACCCCCTCCACGTCGGGACAACAGTTCAGAAGTCATCCCCTTCACGTCGGGACAACAGTTCAGAAGTCATCCCCTCCACGTCGGGACAACAGTTCAGAAGTCATCCCCTCCACGTCGGGACAACAGTTCAGAAGTCATCCCCTCCACGTCGGGACAACAGTTCAGAAGTCACCCGCTCCACGTCGGGACAACAGTTTGGACTGTTTCAAATGCCCATGCAACCACTGTATACTCACATAGTCACTTATGAAAACGGTTGAGTGGGATTTTGAAGATTGTTGAATGTAGTTTGCCATTTATTTGTACCAAATGACCCGTTATGAGATGAAAATTACTACTCTGATCTAAACCGGCACGAAGACCACTAGTCTGTTTCCCTGCTTTCTGATATACCATACCGATAACGATAGAATAAGGGGAAGGAACTAGACTTTTGTGTATACATGGCTATGTGCATGTTTCGAAGAAAATAATGCGTAATTTCTCTAAATTGTTGCTTAAAATGGCTATTGATGAGTACATATAAATAGAATACATACATCCATTTTTTTAACAATTATTTAATTCTTTTCCATTTTATAGGAATTTTATTCGGGAAAAAGTGTAACATTAATTATTAAAACCGTGAGAAACCATAAACTAATTAATTTGTTAAATAGCCATGGCTTCTGCATCAACACCTTATGAAAAAAAGATAACGCGGGTATTTGGAATAACCTCTTGTTCATATCCAATGGGCATTAATTGATTTAATGCTTACATAAGATTGTGTTCACTTTGCAGCATACTTAAATAAATGTTTAAATTAAGCAGTTTTTACTACGTGTTGTACCGGGAAATCAGCAAGAATGCAGTTGTCTATCCCTCGTAGATCAGGGTGCTACTTCATACAAAATAGTGCATGTTCCCGTACATTTTTGACTGAATGAAAATCTTCACGTACTTATTTATAGTTAGGAGGGACTAGATAATCAGGTAAGTATAGATATACGAGGGGGAGTCAATAAGTTCGTGAACGACCCCTTTTTGTCGCTTATTGTACATCTTTCTTTTTCTTGAATTGTTTTTAATATCATATTTCACATGTGATTTAATAAATATGGGAATTAATTACTAACTTATTTCATATTTTAAATATTTTATATTGATTTATTATTATACAATGTCAACAACGCGGCGCACTTTGAAATGGCGCTGTATCTAACATAACACTGTTATATTAAGTACGTCATTTTTGCGGGAAAAGAGCGTGTGATTCAGGCGAGACTTTTACTGACGTCACTTTGACGTGTCGATCATGTATATACGAAGTTTTGACGTCATACCATAAACAACAACGGTGCGCTGACCTTTTAAAATACCCACACTAGGATTATCTTCAAGTAAATGACGTCAATGGATAACGTTGAGAAGCGGGCTGTCATTAAACATTGCGTTAGAGTCGGAATGACGCCCACCGACACGCTCAAGTTCATGAACCAGGGAAACACGGACAATCATGTACGCGAAGGTTAGTTTACAAGTGGCACGGGAGATTTTCAAATGGGAGAGAGGACATCAACGATGACAAACGAGCAGGAAGACCGGTAACCAGTGACTCATTGAAGCTAGCTGTTGCATCCGAGCTTTCTACCGACAGACGAAGAAGCATCGACGAACTTGCAGATATGTTTGATTTATCGCACGGCACAATGCATAACGGAGTGCGCATGCGCGAAGAACAACACGCGAATTTTCAGTGTGGAGAAAAATTTCCACTTTTTTATTTATAAAACATTCAAAAGAACAGTAAAAGTGTAACAAAGTGATAAGTATTGACTGTACCCATCCATTATGTGTGATAAAGCCCTAAACACCATGAGATAATTTCCCTCCTTCGGTTGGTGCTAGTCTGGAAGCCACCTTATTACCCCACCCACCATTGTCAACATTACCAAAATGGCGACAAAGAAGTTTGACATCGTCTTCTTGGTACTACTCATCCTTTATACCATCAGTCTACTGAAAGTATTTGATTGTACTACTAAAGAAAATACCCCAGCTGTATTTGCAGGCCTTACCTGTAACTCAAGGAGGTACATATGGAAACCAGATCTTAAACCGTACCACCTGCCATCAAAGAAGCTCACTTCTGGTATTCATTTTCCTACTTGCCGGTGACATTGAAACCAACCCTGGACCGGCCAAGCACGCAGATGTCTTCCCATGTGGCCTTTGTGACCTGCCAGTAACCTGGGAACATGTTGACGGTATTTGTTGTGATGGTTGCGACATTTGGCACCATAGATCTTGCATAGAATTATGTTCAGCAGATTACGAACTATTAGCAAGACACTCTCATGTTCAATGGCTCCGTTGCAAGTGTGATAGCATAAACATATCTAGCTTTACATATGGCACGGAATCATGGTTAAAGGGAGTACAGCCTGGAAAAGCGGAGACTGCTGATTCCATAAAGTCCAGTGAAGTATTTCCGCAAAATTACAATGCTTTTAGAAATGATAGAGGAACATTAGGCGGTGGTGTGTTTGTCCTCGTCCACCAAGATCTTATATCCGAAGAAAAACCAGAGCTAGTTACAAACTGTGAAATTGAATGGACAAAAGTAAAAGTTAAAGGATCCAAAGACTTATTAATTTTACCCTTCTACATGCCACATCGAAGTCTTATTCATGTTTGGGAACTGAAAAAATCTCTAGAACTGACTACAACTGGAAAAGAAAAACATATTATACTTGCAGGAGACTTTAACTGTCCGGATATTGACTGGAAAACACTCACCATACGCAACAATGCACAAGACCGGGAAGTCCAACAAGCCCTTCTAGATGTTATTACAGACTTTAATCTCACACAGATCCACGACCAACCTACTAGAGAGAACAACCTATTAGATCTCATTTTTACATCAAACCCTTCACTCATCAAATCGACGGCCAACGCTCCAGGAATCTCCGACCATGCCATAGTTGTTGCGGACTCAGATACTAAACCCATATACGTAAAGCAAAAACCAAGGAAATGCCTTATCTACTCAAAGGCCAACTGGGAACAGATAAAAGCAGACTCTAAGAACATATCTCAGCGTGTTACCTCACTTACAACTTCAGACAGTACTACTGACCAACTTTGGAACATTTTCAAACATGAACTCAAAAACACAATCGACAGAAATATCCCTACACGTACCAAGAAATCTAACAACTCAACTCCATGGCTAACAATGAAACTTAGAAGGATGCTCAAAAGAAAGGCAAGATTATACAAGAAAGGTCGAGCAACGAACAACTGGTCACTGTATAAGGACTATCAGAAACACTGCAAAAGAGAATTTAGAAAGGCTGAATGGACTCATGTGAATGTCATTATTAATGAAGGACTAAAGTCAAACAACACAAAACCTTTCTGGCGTTTCATAAAGTCGAAAAAAGAAGACAACGTGGGAGTCGCCCCTCTCAAAGACAAAGGACATTTAACCAGTGATAGTAAAACAAAGGCAGAACTTTTAGTAAAACAATTTGAATCAGTTTTTACCAGTGAACATGTTGAACAGTTACCAGAATTTCCAAATAGAATATCTGAAAATATTGAACATCTTGTAATATCTCAAGAAGGAGTCAGAAAACTTCTACTGAACTTGGATACAACAAAAGCAGGTGGTCCAGACCAGCTCCCTACGAAAGTCCTTCAACAGTGTGCAGTTGAACTAGCTCCAGCTGTGACTTCCATCTTCCAGTCGTCTATTGACTCTGGTGAACTACCTCTAGATTGGAGAAATGCATTTGTTACTCCCGTTTTCAAGAAAGGGGATCGCCACCTCCCAGAAAACTACCGGCCAGTTTCATTAACCTGCATTCTTAGTAAACTAATAGAACACATCATTTGTCGGCACATCATGACACATCTCGAACACCATAAAGCTCTTACTTCCCTCAACCATGGATTTAGAAGTGGATATTCCTGTGAATCGCAACTAGTAGTAACATCTCACGACTTCCTCTCCAGTTTTGACACCAACAAACAAGTAGACACCATTATATAAGACTTTAGCAAGGCCTTCGATACGGTCCCCCACAAAAAACTCCTTCATAAACTACAAGCTTACGGCATTAGAGGAAACCTACATACATGGATTTCTAACTTTCTCATGCATAGACAGATGAGCGTAGTTGTGGAGAGCGAACAGTCAAGCTCAGTCCATGTTGGATCCGGCGTTCCCCAGGGTACCGTGTTGGGACCGCTCCTGTTTTTATGCCATATAAACGATCTTCCAGACCATGTCAAGTCACAAGTGAGGCTATTCGCCGACGATTGTTTACTCTACCGTCAAATCAAGTCGCAGAAAGACCATATATTACTCCAAAAAGACCTAGACAGTTTACACCAATGGGCTTCTACATGGGGAATGAGATTCAACTCAAAGAAATGCTTCGTTCTAAGCTCCAAATCCAAGTCAAGTCATTTTTATAACATCAACGGCTCCATTCTACAACAAGTTCATGTCAACCCATACCTAGGAATTACACTCTCAGAAGATATGAAATGGTCCACTCACATTAACAACATCTGCAAGAAGGTTAACTCTTCCATCGGCTTCCTAAGAAGACATTTACACCATTGTCCAACATCATGTCGAAAGAATGCATACTTAGCACTAGTTCGATCAAAGCTAGAATATGGATGTACTATTTGGGACCCTTATACTAAATCTGAAACCGAGAAAATTGAAAAGATACAAAGAAAGGCTGCAAGATTCATCACCAACGACTACAGATCCAGATCCGCAGGCTGCGTAACATCTATGCTAGAACAACTAGAACTACCAAGCTTCCAAGATCGGCGTAAACAGCTACGATTGACCTTCATGTGGTGGAAGGGCTAGTACCGGCCATTAACATACGGGAATATCTCTCTCCTCAGGGCAATAGACGTTCTATCAGAACACGAAATTATAAAGACTATATCAGTGACTATATTGTAGAAAGATCAGTGTGTAACAATAGCAAGTGTTATAAACCAGTGTTTGCAAATACCTTAAACTTTAAAAACTCATTCTTTGTTAGAACAGTGATAGACTGGAATAAACTCAGTGAAGAACAAGTGAATGCAACATCAATAGACTCTTTTAAGAATAGAATTTCATTTTGTGACTAATCCGCGCACTCCCCCCGTCGTGTTAAAGCCAGATTTGGTTACTACGACGTACCCATACAGATACAGATACAGATACAGATAAAATAATTACAAACGATCTGGGAATGAGGAAAGTCTCAGCACGATGGGTGCCGCGACTTTTGTCGGAAAATGAAAAAAACGTGCGCGTGGAAACGTTACAGTGCTTTCTGGCACGTCACGCCGGAGAAGGCGACCATTTCTTAAATAAAATCGTCACGTGCGATGAAACATGGCTACACTTCTATGACCCTGAAACAAAAGCTGAGTCAATGGTATGGAAACGACCCTCTTCACCGCCACCAAAGAAAGCAAAGGTCATCAATTCAGCGAAAAAAGGGATGTTCCTCGTCTTCATGGATCACCGGGGCATACTCCTGTCACATGCCATCCCCACTGACAAGACCGTCAACGCAGTTTATTATCAGAAGGTAAACAGCATTAAAAGTCTAAAATTATTGTTTTATTAGTTGGATTTAAATATTATATTTTAAATAAATGCTTATTTACAAAAATAATAAAGTGTTTCATGTTTGTCTCTTTTATGATTAATTCCCTAATTTTATTTTAATTTGTTCACAGGTTCTGCGCCGTAATCTCGTTCACGCCATCCAGAAGAAGCGCCCGGATGTTGAGATCGAGAATCTCATCTTTCACCAGATAACGCCCCGGCCCACCGTGCACAGGAAACACTGATGACGATTGACTTTTTAGGATTTGAGCGTCTCAATCATTCGCCGTACTCACCTGACCTCGCCCCTATGGAATTCGCGATTTTTCCAAGACTGAAGGCCGATCTTCGCGGCAGACGTTTCGAATGTCTGGCAGAGCTCCGCAGCGCAGTCCAGTCATCGTTCGCGTCCCTGTCCGAGACATGGTTTACAGAGGTGTACCGGAAATGGGTCGTCCGCCATCAGAAATGTGTCCAAGAGAGTGGAGAGTATTTTGAGAAACAGTAACGCCCATAACGTCAACGTCATGACATTGTTCCGAAGTGCGCCGCGGTATTGCAGATGGGTATTTTGTATTTTTTATTTATATTAGTAATTGTTATTGTATTCACATTTATTTTTGTACATGTTTTAAAAACATTTATTATTGTGTATATTAAATTTCATTACACGCAAACGCGCATTTGTTTTTTTTAAACGCTCGTTCACGAACTTATTGACTCCCCCTCGTATAAAGAATTAAATCATTTTGTTTGTGAAATATAGATCAAACATTTATTTCCCCGTCGTTTTTGAACGTGTGAGTTCATACAACGTACACAACAATACAGGCAGACTGCACATGCATCATCAAACATTTATCAAGACATGCTCGGGTTACCGTGATGGAACCCCTCATGATACAGGAGTTAACTGGGGGTTAAAACTAGTTTTAGCGTGTTCGATATTACACTCATACCTTTTGGTTGTTATAGAAATTTAGTTGTAAGTTTAGGTGTCTGTTAAGGTCTGTTAGTACCTGTGTATAAATGTTTAACACCTGTGGGAACGGTATCAAATAGTGACACATGTAACGCCTCTCTTGAGAATATAAGTATCTTCCATGGCCGATAGTGTAAGATAGGTTCATTCCGACCCGAGTGTAGTGTGTTTTGCGGAAACGAGATTTACAGAGTTTCCGCAAAACACCCTGCGCGAGGGTCGGGATGAACCTATCTTACACGAGCGGCTATGGTAGATGCTTTTCCTCCCAACTCAATTAAACAAAATTAAGTAAAAAAATATTTTTTTGCTGGAACTCTTTTGTGCGTAGTGAAAATAAATGCGTATGTATATGCGTTAATTCGTGGTTGTCATGGATATTTGCGCATTGATTCAGATTATGTTAATTAGTCAAATCGGTTTTTAAATAGTTCTAAGGAAAGTGAAGCATTTTTTCTTGGAAGGTGCTTGAAAACTATTTTATTGTGACATTTGAAGCGAGAAATTATTAATTAGCATTCTAAATATTGCTAAAAGACAATGATACTACAGACGACAGTCTTCAACAAGGGAGGTAATTACAATGTGATGACCTTCAAAAACGAGTTCTCGTGGGCAAAATAAGAATTTCTAGCATGGTTAAATTATTGCATCTACTTATTTGAGTTGGGAGAAATGTAACTCTTGGTGGCTAATGTAACAGTCTTGTCACACATGTTACAACTTCACTTGTTGCTGGGTAACATAAATGTTGTCAATTTAATCAACTTAATCTGACACCAGTTTTCAAATTGGCAATAGTTGGTGACATTGTTTATTCAGAACATTCATTTAAAATATAGCATCGCCAAATTTATTTTACCTTTAGTTTAAACATATTAAGTCAGTTCAATGAAGTACAAAAATGAATGCACAATGTACAAATAAATAATGAATACAATGTTTCTAAATGGATCGGAAGAAAAGCATTTTAAATGATGATATGAGTTCGTTTCCATGTTGGACTTGTGTTAGTTTGCAAAAAAAACTAGATTTCTTTGAGAAAATACTACTTTAGACTAAGCAAATAAAATATCTTTGATTGATACAATGACGTTTTGGTATCGACTATGCGTATTAAGTTTATTCAATATGCTGAACAGAGGGAGCATTATGGAAGTCGTAAAAAGTGGAAGAGGTATCACACATATTGGCCGACAGCCCGCAAATAAGGATATATCCCCACAACACTACACGTCAAAACATTTAGTAGCAGCAATGAAGTTATTGACACTGTAAAGTACAGTCCACAGCAGTATTACCAAGACATAACAAAACTTGAATGGTATATGTTCTGAATGCGTAGATATATTTAACGCCTCGGTTGACATTCTGCTCTCGGCATCTCCCCAGCATCATGGCCGAGTTGTTTTATAGAGCGTTGGTGCGGCACTCGCTTCCTCTTTCTTCCAAATATAAGAGCGAAGAACATTGGGTGACAGACTTTAACACCCCGTGTCTTATGAGTAAAAATATTGATTTGCCCATAGCTACAAATGATGCAAGTCTTATATTGATGTTAGGAGAAATGTATTTGAGCAATGGGAAACAACCCAATAAGGAATTCTATTTTGCGCCATTCAAGAGTTCTTTCCTTCACAGTTTGATATAAACGAACGATTTAACAAGCTTCACTTATACAAATTTTATCTTATACACTTTTATCTTTTATTTTACAAGCAGGAATTATTCGAAGCAGTCCCCTGGAGAACCAAAGAGGAACGTTTCAGAATAACTACCTCAAGACCCGAACCAAAACAATTTCGAAATGACCCGAAACAGAGAAAATCAATGCTAAGCTATTACGCTGCAATAGCATATTACAAGTCGTAGATGACATTCTATTTACTCTAATTATATAAATGACATCGATAATAATACTATATCTAGTGACGATCATGTCCATAATAGTGGATATGCTAATCCCAGAAATGAACATAAAAGGCGTTTATCAGTTTTGTAGCCTTTATTGTATTTCAATTTAGTTTAACTTCTCAATGTTTTACCTAAAGTTGTTTTGTATGTTTATATGTGTTTGGATCATGTAGATTGTTACAATAAAAAGCAGAAATGATTTCACAGCAAATTGATAAAGAGTTGCAGTAATCAATTTAATTTTTTTTCTTCAGATGTATGTATAATGCTTGCTTTTGAACCTCAAATCTAAAAAGTTTAAACATTTTATGTTTTTGGTCCTTCCAACGGCTTTTGCACTGTGAAAGGCCCTTAAACATGCTCAAGTCTTTGAAAACCAAGTCATGCATCGAATCAATAAGAGAATAAATACTCCTTTTTAAATTTGTTCTCTCCGTATGATAAATAACACACTTGACTATAGTGTGTTTTTACATTTTTCAATATCAATTACCTTATTGTCGCCTTTGAGGAATACACTATTGTATTGTATGAATAATCATGGTTACAAGAAAAACTGTCATCAGGTTTCTACCCATATTGTAACAGATGTTTAGTATATTTGATTATTCTTATAAAACTCCTACGTGTTTTTAAATCACAATTGAATAGTCAATCCACTTGAAAAAAAAGATACCTTGTTATAACATTATTTATGTATTATACCAGACTTGGCTACGACTGTCATATCCCCAGCTAGTAAGTAATCAACAAAAGACCAGGATAGGTTTGTATATGGGCATTTATTTAATGCCGTAATAAAAATATACATTATTTGTATAAACAAGGTAAATGTTGATGACTTATCTGACGGCCAAAACCGCCAAAAGAGACACGCCGCCATATCTACCTATTCCAATATGTGGATATGGTTATGGTATTTTATTCAGTTAGATTTGAAATGAATGTTATATGTCCTGTGAATCTGAATCAATATTTCTTCTTTTGTTTGAGAATAATACAATATTTACTTATTTAAAGGCTTTTTTTACTGACTTTCAAAACCTCGTTTCATCAAAACCCATAATCAATTTTCCCAGCTGACTACGTGTCAAATATAGTTTGAATAATGAATTATTACTGTATATTACAGTACATTTGCTGACTTTAGCAACTGCGTTCGTTGTGGGCTGTCAATTGTGAAAATGGCACACCCTTATATCATGTATGTTTATTCCAGCGCAGTCTGGCAGTTCAACATTACCAGGCGTGGCAAGATATAAATATACACTCATAACTTGAGGTCTTGTGATGGTCCCACAATTGTATTCGCTCAGCAGGTTGACATGAATTCACAATATTAAAACGCTAATAGAAGTATAAGGACTGTATTCTTATGATTTAATAAGTTTGTTTTATAAACTGACACACGTTTTTTATGTACATACGCCTTGTATAGTCACATCTATAATCACGTCAAATCAAGTAGCCAGACATCAAGATTAAGGTCCAACATAGATTAAAACTTTTTATCTGTGTCCTGGTTTGGTTTCAAAACCGTGGTGCCGAAAAGAGAATGAATCTGAGAGGACCTGGTGGTATGGAGCGCTGGTGTGGCATTCGCTTTCTCTTTTGGGTACAATATCACACATGATGGGTTGATGGACCCATGATTCATTTGCGAATAGGTACGAGTCATGATTATCTCGTTCTTAATTTCTATGTTTTTATGAGCAGGTATGCATACGAAATCACAAGATCATCGAAGTACAAAAACATTTGGTTATCGAAGTTCCAAGGGGAACCAAAGGCGAACAATCCAGTAATACTACCTCAATACCCAAACTAGCAAGCAATTTTAAAACCAACCGAACCCGATTTATCGTTATTCATGTGTTTTTTTGATAAATTATGTCATTGCAGACTGATATAGAGTTAAAGTCTGTTAAACATGACCACTCTTTAAATATTGAAAACCAACCCACATATATATATATTTTTTAGAAAGAGAACTCACGTTCTCATATAAAAATATTGTACGATAAAGGGTACGATAAATCACACACTTAGACCCAAATCAACAAATATCCTTTTTCTAATTGATGCTTTTCTGTGAAATGTGTTGTAATTAACTGCAGCAAACAAATCTATTTTGATATATTCACTGCTTTTATGGATTTTGGTTCTCGTATTGCTTGAAGAAAGAAACGTTGCGTTAAATTGCGAGAAAGTGACGTCGCCAAAATGAGGTCACGACGTTTTGTCTGTCCCGCGAATTACTAGTAAGTTTTAATTAAATTACCTTTTTTCTTAGATTTAACCATGAAACGATCAGAAAAATTGTTCTATTTCGGTTTAAGATCCAAATTAATTTCATTTGTGTTAACATAGAAATGAACTTTTTGAGATCAATCGGGATTTATTTTTTAAAAATCTCTCACTCAACACTTCATCTTCAAATTCATCAAATATCCCTTTTTCAGAGAAAGCGATAGAGGATGCTCTTTCGAAGGAACTCATTGAAGACTTGTAATTATTTTAATCTTAATGAATGATATCAGCATTTAATAGATATGTATTTCGGGGGATGCTTTTCTTTTTCGACATGAAAAACTCACATTCGAAACTTTACAATAGCAGTCATGATTCGACTGAAACTAATTATTGACAACATTTATTGTGAGAGTAACACTGTCCACATACAACATTATCCTTACATTGGAATAAATAGATATTGCAGTAGGGAAAATATAATTGTTCACATGAGCAGCGACGGCAATTTAGCTGAAACGAAAATAGAAACCTTAAGTATGTTGAAGCTGCGCATCTACTGATTTATTTCACAAGTCTTATTAATAAATGATGGCTTGGGTATAGATCTGATCGGTCAGAATTAAAAGAACCGATAAAATGCTAACTGACCTAAAATATACAGTAAATTTCTATGCGTGCACTAATCTCATAACAACTCTCTTCTATTTATGAAACAAAAGATTTGTAAAGGCATTAACAATTACAATTGTCAGCTCGTATTCGTGCGATTCACTTGTTATTTCCAATATCAATTCAACTCTAAATGCACATGTTCTGTCTTTCAATAAATTCTGATCGTTTTTATGACCTGTTTGCAGAGATATCAATATGTATTGATTCTCCCAGTTGCAGCAAACTGAATTACATTAAAGTCCTATATTTAGGTATTTCTGCCTCTGTCACCAAGTAGTCTTAGTTAGAACATTGCGAAATGATCCCTACATAAACTTAAGGATAAACATACATCATTACCGTAGTTTGATGGAATACATGACATTCATGTTAAGTTAGGAGATCAAATAAATGCTTTGTCCGAATAATGCTTCTCAATCAGAATATTCAAAGTTCGCTCATAATAGTATTTAGATGCTCATCGAAATGCTTCTCCTGTGGTGATGGACTTATATCATCACACTTTATCACATCAACGTTAAACACAGAACAAAATTACTATTTAAATAGAAATAAGTACTTTTATTACATTAAAAAGATACAAACGGAGACCAACGGGCTGATTTTAGGCAGCCGGACTGTTTTATACAGATTTTGAGCGTAAACAGTACATCAAAGACATGAAAAATATCGTTTTAGTTGACATTAACTAAAGAAAATATAATTCCGTCCCCAGGGAGCCTGATTTAGAAAAAAATACATATTCCATTTCAGGATTCAACAAAGTGTTACTTTCAGAAATGCACCATCACCGTACATTCAAGGAATATTAAGTTGTTCGTTGCGTTATTGCTTTTAATGGAATTTTGTCCGTATAAAATGTTAAAAATGAAATATACCTGGTTTGTTGACATCTTTGTTTAGCGCGTAGAATCATTTCAGCAAGTGCGCGTGACGTAAGTTCCTACAATTGTATGAAAAGGTTTTTAAAAAATATGGCTGAAAGGACGATAGTTTAATCAAACTATATTGACAATGTGTCAACTATTGAAAAACAATCATCGACATCCGATAAACAAACGGGTGGTTGTGAATTATATGGCCCAGTTCGTGCGGTAATAACATATTTATTTTGAGATAGCAGAAGGAAGAAGGATACCTGAATGTGAACGTGGTAATTGAGTTTGTTGTTTTACTTGGAAAGAAATGATCTAATTTCGGTTTGCACATCATTATATTTATGATATATTTAAATCTCTATACTAATGTTAATCATATATAAGAATTAGTTTATATTTATTACCTGAATATAAATATGTGTATGTAATATTCGTATACAAATATCTTTAAGGTTTCAAATAAAGCAATACTATTGCATAATGATAAATCGTATGTGGAATATATTTGCTCTTGTATAAATAAAACCTGTACCGTAAAGTAGACTTTAGACTGGTGTAGATCTCAGACCTGGAGAACACCTGGGATAATCAGGACTTCTTGCCTTTTCTGAATCAATCATATCAAGCGTCTGTTTATAATGATCAGGTGTTTGTGCTTCATTATGTGTATTTTGTATTGTGTGTAAGTTTATATTTGGGGGATTTGATGTTTGTATCTGTGTATGTGATATTGATATGTTTGTGTCTATTGTTCATTGTCGTTTTGGCCCTTGCCTTGTGCCCTTAAACAGGGTTACATTTTAAGTTCTGACTAATAGGCTTGTCCCTGTATTTTTTATTGTATTTAAGATACAATTGGTCAAAATGATTTCAACATTTTTAAACGGTTATACGTTTATTTGTGATGATAAGACGCAAACGTAACGCTTTTATTTCATTGTTTAAAAAACGGATATTGATAATATCAACGTGAACTTCCTTAGCGCATCAATTTTAAGAGTTTTGCGTGTAGCGCTATTCAGCGCGACAATTTTAAGCGTGTGGTGCGTAACGTTGACGTCCAGTCATCGACATTCTCCCGATCGAAAAGGTTTTCTCCGTATCCGATCACGAGAGGTATCATATTGATAATTGGTTGGCTTGTCAACCAAGACGGCGTCCTTCGTCATCCTTTCTAATAGTTAACGTTGTTGCGATGGCAACAATAACTTTTATGGTGTTTTGATTTTCCTGAACTTGAACGACGTCTCTTGGCTGAATCGACGCTTTGTTGTTTCTGCTCTCATATTTTTCTCCCTCAAAACCGTCAAAGACTCTGACCTCCATCTCTCCCGGAGGTGAAACAGTAATTGACTTCTCCGATAAACGACTGTTCGGTCGTTGAGGTCTGGTAACGTGTCTATATCTATATATATGGCATTGACTGAACAAATTGAAATGTGCATCTGGTTTTGATCGAACTTAAGGCACTCGATCTGCAGGCAGACACATAAAAGCTAGCTATGTTGTTAGACAGTACAAGTGCCTTTATATACATATCGAATACATTGTTACACTATATAATGTTACACTATATATAGACATGTAGTTTAAATGATTGTACTGACGTAGAGATGAACTCATAAACAATGATTTAGGAGCTACTTATCCCAAACGTAAGAGTTTATTTTGTACATTCCAGATGGAATTCACAGAACTCATTATCAGCAAATCAGCCATTAACGAACGGGGAAAAGACAGTAATAGGTCCCAAAGTGCCCCAACAGGTGAAATATTGAGTGATATAATCGCGTTTGACAACAATGATCATGCTCTTTCAACAAAACGGGGGCCACTATCTACAGATGTACAAAGCAGCAGGACGGAATTTTCTTTAGCAATCAAAAAAACGACCAAAAGTTTGGGTATATTTTATATAAAAATTCTTTATCAGGATAGTTTACTACATGATTTTGTAAGTTGGTTCATTTCAGGAATTAAAAATTATAATTGAATTCTGCACTATGCAAAATTCGGAAAGGAAATTGGGCATTTTGACGTTGCCATTTTAGAAGTATCAAAGACATTTGAAATCACATCTAGATGTTCATTTTAAATGAAGGGGTAATATGAACCTAGATCCCCTACCTCGTATATGTAACTCTGGCCATGGCATTTATGTGGTGTTTAGATATATCTATGACTTGAGCTTGTGTCCTACCTTATTAATCGACATTAAACTTGACCTAGATTGACAAAGACAACCAATCTTCTAGTGAGTTCACAATACAATTTAATGAGTTTATTTGTTGATGTATTTTACTCCCAACATGACTTATATTCGCACTTGACCTAGATTAATATTTCCCGAAGATATTTATTTTAAGCAAGTTTAATGTTGGTCAGATAAAACATAAAACCTCTCAATATATTTCTTTGATAAAACATATTTAAACTTAAAAAATGGATCAAATGGGGGTAACGAACTAATTGAAAACGAGAACGGACAACGGACAGCAGGCGATCACAAAAGCTCAACTCTGAAGAGGTTAAGCAAGCTTAAAAAACAGACACAGTGAAATAATATAACGTCAACTGTACAATACTATTCTAATAATGTCTCAAATTCTGGAAAATTAAGTTGGTGTTACCTGCAGTGTAGCACCTACAATTAAAGTAAAGGGACAGTTTAATTTTAACTCAGGCTGTTGTTTTTATATTTTTTTTATCGATTTTCTTCTTATGAATGCTTTCTTGTTGAGAATGTATTTTATTTTCAGATGAAAACGTGTATGTCTGTGATTCGATGGACACACGAGAACATAAAGCCTATAGATATGGCATGAGAAGAATCCAAACAGCTGTTTCAAAATGCAATGCACATATTGATGATAAAACCAAAACGTCAATATATCAAGGCAAGATTGCATTGTGCGCGTCCCAGGATTGTTATTTGCAAAAAGTGTTTCAAACAAAACACAACTTTGAACAGATGACCCTTTCGAAGATACAAAAGCACAAACCTCGTGATTCTCCTATTATTTTTATCGTTTCAAGCTCTGAGAAGGCAAAGATTGAGAAGTTTTGCACCAACATTGAACCCGATCAAAAAGATAAGAAATTGGTTTGCGTTTTAGTTGTGGACGAAAATGGTGGTAACGAAAAACCCGTTGTTGCCCCAAGAGAGTATGGCTTTTTGCAGCGATGTTCAAAAACAGAGCAAATAGCTTGTTGTGTTGATGATTTATTAGAAAGACACATGTTCATGTTCTATGAGAATGTTTTGAAGGCATATTTTCGCTCAATATCCAGACAAAATCATCCAGGTAAGTAACAACCTTATATAAATATTTTTCAATTGTATGTATGCATTTGTGTTTGTGTGTGGGGCCTTTGTACATTAAATGAAATAAATATTGAACTATAAATTATATATATATGGGTTAGGATAATATATTTTATATATCAATATGCCATTTTGTTTTATGTTTTTGCCTTTTAAGCAAATCTAAGTGCAAAAACCATCATAGAAAGCATTTAAAACTCAGTATTTGTATCATAGAAGCAATTACCGTGATACATAAATATGGATACTTTTGAAATAGTTTTATCATATAAAAATTTTGAATTTTGATATTTATTTACTGTTTTGCTAAATAGAAAATGATGAAGTTCTTAGTGAAGCGAAAGCGTTGCACGAAAAATTTGAAGTACCCTTACCTGACTGGCTGCAGCAACAGGCAAACTCTGTCATCGACGTCTGCGATGATAAATATCTTTTCAACAGTTTGAAACCGGTAAGATTGCTTTATGCTAAACACGAACTATTATAGCCTATTTTATTTGCCTTAACAGTTTATATCAGTAACCTTGCACAACTGTAAGCCTCATTCATAGCGCCAGTCGTCATTACGAATTGACATACAAATATTTGATATGTATGATATCTTTAAAGCTTATTTAAGTGCATAGTACCTAATGTACCTCCCTACGTGGTCGTTCATTACAATACTTCGTTTTACAATCTTTTAACTATCAGTCACATACATATTAACATTACTTCAGGTATTCTGTGAGCTGAAGAAAATGTCTTCGGTGTTTGACATTGTTCCAGTAACAAAACATGTGGTTATTAAAGTTCTGAAAGCTTCAACCGAAAAAGAAACTGCTCAAAACGTTGACGCAGTAAGGAAAGTGTTCGAGAAATGGAAAATAAAATCAGAGTTATTTGAAATCAAGACGATTGTATTCAAAAAATCCGCTGATTATAAATATAACAGTGGCGACGAAATAAACGTTCGTGAAAGAATTGGAACCTTGAGCGGTTTTGCAAAGATGGTCGACGCTAAAACGAATGAAGATATGGTTGCAATTTTATCTGGACACGTCGCTGGGAATGATCCGGCCTTGAACATAAAAGAAGAAACTGTTGGTAATATTTTGCCAAGGCCTTCAAGCGATTGTCTTAATGCTGATATCTCTGTTGCAAAAGTATCAAAGGAAACATCGCAACAATGTGACAAGAAGTTTAGAAACGAGGATAGTGAACGCTTAAACGCAGTACCTCTGAAAACAGAGGAATTGAAAAAGACACGTTTCGAAAGAGTTCACATTTGGGGAGCAAAATCTAAGCCAGGAATTGCCCAAGTCAAAGAACACGGATTTCTCCCACCAGAAGAAGTCGGAAATTTCATTTACCTTGTAAAAGAGTCGGATGCTTCGAGCCAATCTACTTGGCAACAAGGCGACAGTGGCGCAATGGTTCTTTCTGAAAGATATCGAAAGGAAGAAGATCAAACTATGCGTGCAATTGGACTATTGATGGGAGAAAGTGTTGAAGAAGATGGCAAGAAATATGTTGTGTCACCATTGCAGAGTGGTTTTGATTATCTTTCGATTGATCACGACGCAACATTTTCACTCTACAGCGATGATAGTAATGAAGGAGAATAAGATTTCCTTCAAGGTAAGTGTTTCGACTTGAGTTGGATTAAACACAAATGATAAATATATTTCTACTTATTGTTTTTATCAGGATAATTATCATTTTAAACCACACGTAGATGCTTGGATATCGTGTTTGTTTTAAAGGACATGTACCTGCATAACTATATACTTTCAATTATTTTCTTCTGCTCTTTTATTAAATAGAAATTTGAAGCAGAAATGTAGTAACGCAGTAAACTGCTTCAGCAAGTGATTTTAGCCATTGCCTCCCCGAAAATGATTCATTTATTGTACTAACTACGGCATTCGTGGTTAGATTACAACCAAGCGTAATGTTTCCTCGCCATCGCCATTAGATCAATATATATGCAAAAAGCTACAGAAACATGCTCAGTAGCAAAAAGCAATGACAAAACCTCTTTCAAAAACGATGTAGACTTGCTATTTGGTTTATCGCTGTAGTATGCATTGAATTAGTTTAAACTTTATTTAATTTTACAACGATTGTGAAACAAGCTATTACAATTTAAATATATCACTCTCGTTGACACGATGCTGCGCGAGAGTGTGGTCTTGTAGTGTAGGGAAAACTGAAAAACCCGGAGAAAACCCACTTGTCCGGCTTTGTGACCACTAAGCAAACTCACATGCGCCCAGACAAGGAATCGAACCCGGGTCGCCTTGGTGAAAAGCGAGTGCGTTAACCACTTCGCTAACTGGACAACCAATTTTGCACATTTATTTCAAACCTAAACAGCGTTGACATGCTCAACTCCTTTTTGTGTTGTTAATATTTATTTACTTCGCCTCGGTTTGGAAGAAACATGCTCGAGTCTTTTCGCAGGGGGTGCAGTGGTAACTAGTACCGGTGTTCACCATGAGAGACGATGAGAACTGAGATGATTTTGAGATATGAAATCAGCACATTTATGCGTGTATATCTTTCTGCATACACTTATAATTAATATCGATAAACAAGACAACTTTCATGGCAACATCATGTAACTCCGCAGTGTTTGTCAATTTCATAGAACAAATATGTTTTATAGTACCCTGAAAACTTCAGGGACAAGCCCTGTAGATATTTGTTTCCCATAATGTACTTTGTATTTTCAATATATGCAACGTACCTTTGTTTATAAAAACAAACTTAATGTTTACGTTTTTTAACCAGGTTTTCAACGAAAACCGGGTTATTAGAATGAGGTTGTCGTTGGGCGGGCGGGCGGACGGGCGGGCGGTCGGGCGGGCAGGCGTCAAACATTGGTTTCTGTTCAATAACTTTTGTTAGCATTGATAGATATTGATGAAACTTGGTATGTAGGTAGCTTATGGGAAGAGCTAGCTTGGGATTGCTTTTGAGGGGTGGTGGGGCTAAGGTCAAGGTCACTGTTACTAAAAATAGAAAAATGGTTTCTGCCCAATAACTTTAGTTAGCATTGATAGATATTTACGAAACTTGATGTGTAAGTTGCTTATGTGAAGAGCTAGCTTGGGATTGCTTTTGAGTGGAGAGGGGTTTAGGTCAAGGTCACTATTACTTAAAATAGAAAACAGGTCAAGGTCACTGTTACTTAAAATAGAAAAATGGTTTCTGCCCAATAACTTTAGTTAGCATTGACAGATATTGATGAAACTTGGTGTGTAGGTAGCTTATGTGAAGAGCTAGCTTAGGATTGCTTTTGAGGGGGGTGGGGCTAAGGTCAAGGTCGCCTGTTACTAAAAATAGAAAAATGGTTTCTGCCCAATAACTTAAGTTAGGATTGATAGATATTGACGAAAGTTGGTGTGTAGGTAGCTTATGTGAAGAGCTAGCTTGGGATTGCTTTTGAGTGGGGAGGGGCTTAGGTCAAGGTCACTATTACTTAAAATAGAAAACAGGTCAAGGTCACTGTTACTTAAAATAGAAAAATGGTTTCTGCCCAATAACTTTAGTTAGCATTGACAGATATTGATGAAACTTGGTGTGTAGGTAGCTTATGTGAAGAGCTAGCTTAGGATTGCTTTTGAGGGGGGTGGGGCTAAGGTCAAGGTCGCCTGTTACTAAAAATAGAAAAATGGTTTCTGCCAAATAACTTAAGTTAGGATTGATAGATATTGACGAAAGTTGGTGTGTAGGTAGCTTATGTGAAGAGCTAGCTTGGGATTGCTATTGAGGGGGGGAGGGGCTAAGGTCAAGGTCACTGTTACTTAAAATAGAAAAATGGTTTCTGCCCAATAACTTTAGTTAGCATTGACCGATATTGATGAAACTTGATGTGTAAGTTGCTTATGTGAATAGCTAGCTTGGGATTGCTTTTGAGTGGGGAGGGGCAAAGGTCAAGGTCACTATTACTTAAAATAGAAAAATGGTCAAGGTCACTGTTACTTAAAATAGAAAAATGGTTTCTGCCCAATAACTTTAGTTAGCATTGACCGATATTGATGAAACTTGGTGTGTAGGTAGCTTATGTAAAGAGCTAGCTTGGGATTGCTTTTGAGGGGGGTAGGGGCTAAGGTCATGGTCGCCTGTTACTAAAAATAGAAAAATGGTTTCTGCCCAATAACATAAGTTAGCATTGATAGATATTGATGAAACTTAGTGTGTAGGTAGCTTATGTGAAGAGCTAGCTTGGAATTGCTTTTGAGTGGGGAGAGTCTAAGGTCAAGGTCACCATTACTAAAAATAGAAAAATGGTTTCCGCCCAATAACTTTAGTTAGGATTGACAGATATTGATGAAACTTGGTGTGTAGGTAGCATGTGAAGAGCTAGCTTTGGATTGCTTTTGAGTGGGGAGGGGCTACGGTCAATGTCACTGTTACTTGAAATAGAATTTTTTTTTTTTGCCAAATAACTTTTGATAGCATTGATAGATTGATTAAACTTGGTGTGTGGGTAGCTTATGTAAAGAGCTAGCTTGGGATTGCTTTTGAGGGGGGTGGGGCTAAGGTCAAGGTCACTGTTACTAAAAATTTAAAAATGGTGTCCGCCCAATAACTTTAGTTAGCATTGATAGATATTGATAAAACTTGGTGTGTAGGTAGCTTATGTACAGAGCTAGCTTAGGATTGCTTTTGAGGGGGGTGGAGCTAAGGTCAAGGTCACTGTTACTAACAATAGAAAAATGGTTTCTGCCCAATAACTTTAGTTAGGATTGATAGATATTGACGAAATTTTGTGTGTAGGTACTAGTAGCTTATGTGAAGAGCAAGCTTGGAATTTCTTTTGAGGGGGGTGGGGTCAAGGTCACTGATACTAAAGATAGAAAAATGGTTTCTGCCCAATAACTTTAGTTAGCATTGATAGATATTGATGAAACTTAGAGCGAAGGTAGCTTATGTGAAGAGCTAGCTTGGGAGGTGGGGTCAAGTCACTGTTCCTAAAAATAGAAAAATGTTTTTATGCCCAACAACTTAGTTAGAATTGTGATGAATCTTAGTGTGAATAAAGCTTATATGAAGTTGCAGATTGAACTTGCTAATACAACAAATTAATTGGCTATAATTTCTGATTGCTTATAACAAAAACCTGGTTTCGTCGCAATGCGGCGCTTCTAGTTTAATATATGAATGCATACATTGTTTGCTAGTTTGCATATAATAATAACGCACAATAATTTATAAAGCATCAAGTTGCATCGTAATCTTCAATACAATCAATTTTATACATGTTTCAATGTATAATTATTCACATTAATTTACGATCCCAAATGTTCTTCGACTGATATGATCAAGAAGTAATTACTAAAAACGTTATATTCTTTTATCATTTAAATCACATATTGTTGCATAATATTTTAAAGATACATTATTAACGAATAGAGCTTTCACGATTACAAACTGATACCGTCGTAGTGCGATATTTGCCTGTCAGAACTGTTTGCCATAACAAATGTTGTTTTGTAGTGGGTTTGTTTATTAATTGTAAAGTGAAGTGTACGATATTTGCCTGTCAGAACTGTTTGCCATAACATATGTTGTTTTGTAGTGGGTTTGTTAATTAATTGTAAAGTGAAGTGTTTTTCAACAGAATAGTCTTTTATATAGATGTTTCGTATTGATAGCATTTTATAAACAATATGTTGCAATATTTTGTACTGCATTATTTTTTTATTCCTGTGATATATATAAAATCGTTACTACTGTTTTATACGTATGTGTTGATCTCAGATAATAATACATATTATAAAACTGTAAAGTACAGAAAGCATCTGTCAATGCCACATCAGTCAGGTCCAAAGGCTGGGACATTCTCCGAAATCGTAATTTATCATTTGACATTTAAACAGACAGTCTATCATTTGTTCAAGGCACGATCACAATGCAAAATATAAAATCATTTTCATGCGTTTAGGTTAAGGTGTCATTGAATTTGATTGCTGTCGATTCTATGTGTATATTTGAAACGAATTGACTTCATTTTTAGTCCTGACCATCTAAATATTGTAAGACCAAAGATTCACTTGTGAATATATTTTTCTATGATTATATAACACGATCTCCCTCTGAAATCAACAGATATTCTTTAAAGTGTTTTATGCTTTTCAGTTAAATGTGTTTGTTTTCCTTGCTCGTATAAATATTCGTTTCCGTCTTGCTTAATAAAAGAAAAGTTGTATTCAATATGCTGGATATAATTTATTTGAAGTGATTTAACAGTTTGACAGTTTTATTTGTACCAATTTTTTTCCTTGTCAATAATTTATTGTAAAACCCTGTGGATTTCTATGGGCATATGAATTGTTGCCGTTATGTGACACAAAATACCAACGGGGTGTCATGGGTACATCAATTAACTCCGCAGTGTCTGTCAATATCATAGAACAAATATTTAAACGTTTTTTCAATATATGAATGCATACCTTTTTTGCTAGTTTGCATTTAATAATAATGCACACATTTTTTAAAGCATCAAGTTGCATCGTAATCTTCAATACAATCAATTTTATACATGTTTCAATGTATAATTATTCACATTAATTTACGATCCCAAATTTTCTTCGACTAATATGATCAAGAAGTAATTACTGAAAACGTTATATTCTTATATCATTTAAATCACATATTGTTGCATAATATTTTAAAGATACATTATTAACGAATAGAGCTTTCACGATTACAAACTGATACCGTCGTAGTGCGATATTTGCCTGTCAGAACTGTTTGCCATAACAAATGTTGTTTTGTAGTGGGTTTGTTTATTAATTGTAAAGTGAAGTGTACGATATTTGCCTGTCAGAACTGTTTGCCATAACATATGTTGTTTTGTAGTGGGTCTGTTTATTAATTGTAAAGTGAAGTGTTTACACAAAAACTGACTGCATTTTATTCAACAGAATAGTCTTTTATATAGATGTTTCGTATTGATAGCATTTTATAAACAATATGTTGCAATATTTTGTACTGCATTATATTTATTATTCCTGTGATATATTTAAAATCGTTACTACTGTTTTATACGTATGTGTTGATCTCAGATAATAATACATATTATAAAACTGTTAAAGTACAGAAAGCATCTGTCAATGCCACATCAGTCAGGTCCAAAGGCTGGGACATTCTCCGAAATCGTAATTTATCATTTGACATTTAAACAGACAGTCTATCATTTGTTCAAGGCACGATCACAATGCAACATATAAAATCATTTTCATGCGTTTAGGCTAAGGTGTCATTGAATTTGATATATATTTTTCTATGATTATATAACACGATCTCCCTCTGAAATCAACAGATATCCTTTAAAGTGTTTTATGCTTTTCAGTTAAATTTGTTTTTTTTCTTGCTCGTATAAATATTTGTTTCCGTCTTGCTTTATAGAAGAATAAATCAAGTTTTATTTGGAACAGTTTTCTTCCTTGTCAATAATTTATTTTAAAACCCTGTCAATTTCCAAGGGCAGATGAATTGTTGCCCTTATGTGACATAAAATACCAACAGGGGCTAAATTTACCCCATTTCCAGATTTGATGTAATAAACACAAACTATTACGACACAATTATTCAACCTTTGTCGCGGTTATGGGCAAATGTTGGCATATAAACGCAATATACGTATGTTATCAAACAGCTGTTACTACTGGATATATTTGTTCTGAAAATATAGAGAATGATGTCCCTTTCCATTGTGTAGTTAACCTAAATACAATCGAGCATCCAAATCTTCGAACACAATATTGTCGTAAACAAATCAATGACTACATATAATTTTAGCCGTACTTTTTGTAGGAATCGTTGTAAGTGGCAAAATCAGAATCCGTCCGGCGATACGATTTGCGAATAAATAAGCATACAAATTTATATAATTCAGTTTATGGACTTGTTTGTGGACAAAAAGAGTATAGTTCTATAAAATTTTGTAGAACAAACAGATTTATAATCTCTTAATTTTATAATTCTAAATAAAGTAAAGTAAAAAAAAACACACACTAAAAAACTAAAAGAAAATACGCTACGGTATGGTGAGATTCGAACGACGAACATATCCTCTTGATATGTAATCGTATGCGCTTCCGACTCAGCTATCAATAATCAACCATTAAGAAGGTAGCCCGAGTCACGTCATTGGCCGAGAAACGTGCAGTGACAGAACCCGATTTTCAAGCATCAGCAAAACATTTCATCGTACATGAGGGTGTATAGTCTTAACATTCGACAGGAAATAGAAGGTGGCTTTTTTGTAGTATTGTCATTCTTACATACTAATGGAACGTTTTTGTACGATTCCAAAGTCATCAATGACGATTGCGCCAATGATGACGACACCAGGGCTATGAAAGAAATGATAATTTTTCATCTTGATAAAGACTTAGAACTTTTTTTTGTAGGAAGTAATCGTTTTTTAACTGTTATTGAAAATGATGTGACACTGAAAGATCTTTCGTCTTAAGGATTGAAATTCGACATGTTGCATTTTAGTGGGGTATGGTATGCAATTGGGCTGTTCAAAATGGGTGGAGTCCGAATGCAACATGTCGAATTTTAAAACTTTTAATACTTTTTATTTACTTTTATTTAAATCTGCATTTCTGCTAAAAAAATAGATTATTCAAGAGCATTTTCTCCTTTTTCTTTCTCTCGTTGTTCTCAACGCTGGGTAAATCAATTTTTTACAAAAATGAATGCGCAGATAAAATAGTTCCTTATTTATATGTTTATTTTCTATATTTCAAGGTCAAGTATATACTATAAACACGTATTATAACTGTATTACAACTCGAAAAATACAACTTGAGTTTTAACAATAACAAGAAAACAACAAACATATCGCCACCTACAAAGTTCTCATTACATCTCGCGATAATACCTGATACTAGCGTTTGTTAAGTCAGAATCGAGTATTAAAATTGGAGAAAAATTCCAGTCAATTTACTTGTTGAGCGTTATTTTGAAGAATCAGTTGGTGTATGAATCATGTTGGAATACGGTGTTGGACAAATCAGCAAGTGCATTGTCATTTCTTTCAAAGTTAACATTCAATTTGGATGAAACGACAGTGGCGGTGGGTGGGTTAACGTAGACTTTCGCGGAAGGAAAGCCAGAGGACGCGAAAACACGTAGTGTTGGACATAGCTCTTTCTTCTAAACGTTGCTGGGTGCACTACAATATGTTATTGTTTCATTCCCTCGATTTCATGTTTTGTCAGATGCTTTATTTTTACCAAATGTCAATTCCAAATTCCGAAATAAGTCTTCATCATTGTCATTTAATATTTCTTCAACTGTTCCATCCACCATGAAATCATCTACATAAAAATCATTTAAATTATCGTTGCTTATTTTGTTTTAACTGCTTTACTGCAAATGACAGTTTTGCATGTTGCCAATAATTTTACTACGATTTCATTGAAAAAAATAGTTCCGTAGTATATATGCCCCGCCCATTAGTAATATTGTGCCCAATGACAGGACAGAAGTATCGAACAAACGCACGCGATATCGATGGGAAATGCCATTGCACTTTATACAGAAATAAAGTGAAATTGACAAACAACAACCATCGTTAAGGAATGAAGTGTTAATGTTAATAGAAACCTATAGGTCACTTCAGTCTCTTCTGGCTCTTCAAACCATGCACAAACAAATATGAACCTTTGTAGAATGATAATTCGACATGTTACGATTACTGTGGCTAAATGAAGTATAACAAAACATATACTACAATACATTGGAACATCAAACACGATCATGACAAAGTTTAAGCAAGTCATGCGAGTACTTTAAAATCGGATTGTACAGAGTCACAGATCAAAAACACCAAACTGGCAAAAGATTGAAAGACTGAAAATACTAGCCATATCAGAGCAACCATTATATCAAATTATTAAAAGTAATAACTCAAAAGTAACATAAACTGACAAAACAATTTCAAGTCTTCAACGAACGAATGCAGAAATCACATGCACACGAATAAATCAAGCAGGAGCAACTGTGGGAATTGTTGATATATTACATAAAGCCATTCAATGAATATCATAGGTCGCCTTAGCATATCCACGGTTTTAGAATGATTTATTATGAAAATCAACAATCACAATTAAAGGTTGTCGAGTGTTCTTCGAGCTACCATACGAAATTATTCGAAAACCTAGCAAACAGACTCATATATGAGGTGATTTCGGCTGGTATCGGTTGTTGTATTGAAAACGGTATGAAGGATATCCCTCTATCATCAAAAAACCTAACCGTGGATGCAATCGCTAACCTCGGTCGAAAAAGGTAGGAGAAAATATAACCTGTTGAGAGTTGATTTATTTGCACATTATTTCCGTAATTTGTACTTAGATCGAAACAATTTTAAATGCGACATTTCTACTGATCGAATCGTTTATTTTAAATAACGTAAGCTTTAGTAAGTTTAAGGTACCACTTGCTTGACACTCCAAAATTACGGACTACTAGTTAATTTACCGAATGATGTAGAGTTTTATGACAACTAACACCATATGTTGATGTAACTTTCATTTTGTGTATTTTTGCACTGTGTTGTTTTGTGGAGTTTTGTAATGTTGTTACATGTTTCTTGTTTGTGAATTTTTGTTTGTTTGTTCTATGTTTTTGGCGTTAACCTTGTGTCATTTAAGGGGGTTTGTGTTTAAACTTATGGCTACTGAGCTTGTTTCTATAGTTTGTCATATAACTATTAAGCATTAAGCAGAGGAAGGAGATCTGCCATCTTTTTGATATCACAAATCATAATCTATAAAGATGAACAGGAACTAATGCAGTGTGTGTATACCACGTGATAAATTACGTCATACATGCTCCGTCGATAAGAAGGTATAGACTGCCCTTTGGTTAATTTAAGATGGTGAAGAAAAATAAAAGTTGTCTTTGTTTCAAGTCATCATTCGAAGCAAAATATTGCCTAACCAGGTAGCATTTATGATTTACCACATGGTAAACACACACTGTTATGACATGATAGGGTAAGTCCATGCGTTGATTCACTGTCACGTGTTAAACAGCATGTAACGTTGAGTGGCCACCTCCTAATTGGTGTCATTTGCGCTATAATTAATTTTAGTATTAATACATATTTTTTGTTACTATCTCAACAATACATAACCGCTTCTTAAAAATAAATATCTTTTATAAATCATCAGAATTTTAATGGCTTTATACTGATACAATTGTTTAAAAGTCTGTGATTAAATATTCAATTAATTAATATTTCAAGTGGAAGTCTTCATTTATCAGTATATAAACCAAATTTATACAAATTGACACTAGTTCATATGAAAAATACTAATCCGATCTAAAACGGCACGGAGCATGTCTTGTTTATATAAATGGCAATATGTATGTTTCGAAGAAAAGACTGCGTAATTTCGCTAAATTGTTGCATAAAGAAACGGCAGTAGATTACGTCAAACATATATGTACATTTTTTCCACTTCTTTTCCATTCTGTATGAATTTAAATCAGGAAAAATGTCACACCAATTATTGAAACCGTGTGAAGACATAAATTAATTTAATTTGTTAAATAGTCATGGCTTCTGCGTTAACATCTTCTGAAAAAAGATACCGCGGACATTTCGAATAACCTTTTTTCCATATGCAAAGCTCATGAAATGATATATAACTTTAACAACAGGGCCCTGAAGGCCCTGTTTCGCTCACCTGATCCAATTCAAGTGTGACATATACTTAATAAACACAAACATTCTGACATAGTTTCATGGTGATCAAAGAGAGAATGTAACCTCTACAGTGTTTACAAAGTTTTTCTATGATTTGACCTAGTGGCCTGGGTTTTGACATTTGATTACCCAGTTTCAAACTTTACCTAAAGATCATTAAGAATAACATTCTGATCAAGTTTTATGAACATTCAGTCATAAATGTGACATCTAGAGTGATAACAAGCTCTTCCTATGATTTGACCTTATGACCTAGTTTTTGATCACACATGACCCGGATTCAAATTGACTTAAAGATTATTTATATCAACATTCTGACCAACTTTCATGAAGATACAGTCATAAATGTGACCTATATTGTGTTAACAAGCTTTTCCTTTAATTTGACCTGGTGACCTAGCTTTAAACTCCAGATGACCCAATATCGAACTCGACCAAGATTTTATTGAGGGTAACATTCTGACTAAGTTTCATTAAGATTGTGCCCAAATTGTGACCTCTAGAGTGTTAACAGTCAAATTGTTGACGACGGACGACGAAGGACGACCACGACGGACACAGGGCGATCACAATAGCTGACCTGAGCACGAAGTTTTTGCAACGTGTTGTACCGGAAATTCTTACCAAATCAGCAAGAACGCAATTGTCTGTCACTCGTAGATCCGGATGCCTCTTCACACAAAATAGCGCATGTTTCCCGTATTTTTTGACTGAATGAAATTTTGCAAGTACCTATATCTAGTTAAGAGGGGCTAGATAATCAGATTAGTATAGATATATAATGAATTCAATCATTGTTTGTATGTAATGTGGATCAAACATACATTTTCCCGTCGTTTTTTTAACGTGTGAGCCAAAACAGAACAGACAGTCTGTACACGCAGTACAACATATAAATACATGATCGGATTACCGCGATAGTCTCCCCAATGATACAGGAGTTATATTGGGGTAAAAACTAGTTTTAGAGTATTTTATATTACACTTGTACCTTTTGATTGTAACAGAAATACAGTTGAAAGTTTAGGTGTCTGTTAAGGTGTGTTAGAGCCTGTGTATAAATCCTATGTGTAACACCTGTGGGAAAGGTAAGAAATGGTGACAAATGCTACACCTCTTTTGAGAAATGTAAATGTTGGTGGTAAATGTAAAAGTCTTGTCACAAATGTTACAACTTCACTTGTTGCAGGGTAACATTACCTACGGCACTTGTAATATTTCATCTTCTTCCCCAACATCGGTATTATTGTTATTTAATAGCGCATTATTATGCGTGGCATAGTGTATACATGCATTTTAAACATAAAGGAACAACGGACATTTGTATTTATATGATGAAAAACAAATGTTGCGAATAATTTTATAAAGGAACAAGGATTTATGCTATTCTTAAAAGTGGGTTGATTAAATAGTTCGTGGAACTTGGTACTGATTTGTTTGACCCAAGGAGCGGAAACCTATAGGTTTTCAGCATCAAGATCGACCTAAATATAATTATTGGTTTCAATTAGTACTGGTCGTGCGATACCACCCTGATACAACCCATGTATGGTAAATGTAAAGCTGTTTTTTGTTATCAAATAAGATTACATAAAACAACAACATTGCTTGTCTATCATCAGTCGCAACATAGCCCTTAGCTAAACGTCAATACATTAATATTTTTATTTCTATAAATACACGAATTTAATTATTGAAAACGCTTTAAAAGACAATTACAAATCCTTCAAAATGTGTTGTCCATTTAATTAACGTAATCGGAAACTAATTTTCAAATTGGCAATAGTTGGTGACATTGATGATTCAGAACATTTATTTAACATATAGCATCGCCAAATTAATTTTACCTTTAGTTTAAACATATTAAGTCAGTTCAATGAAGTACCAAAATGAATGCACAATGTACAAGTAAATAATTAATACAATGTTTCTGAATGGATCGGAAGACAAACATTCAAAATGCTGATATGAGTTCCTTTCCATCTTGGAGTTGACTTGTACTAAAAATGTTTGGCAATATTGGTCATAAGGTTAGTGACTAGATTTCTTTGAGCAAGTACTACCTAAGACTAAAGGTTCGGGACTAGATTTCTTTGAGCAAGTACTACTAAGACTAAAGGTTCGGGATTAGAATTCTTTGAGCAAGTACTACCTAAGACTAAAGGTTCGGGACTAGATTTCTTTGAGCAAGTACTACCTAAGACTAAAGGTTCGGGACTAGATTTCTTTGAGCAAGTACTACCTTAGACTAAAGGTTCGGGACTAGAATTCTTTGAGCAAGTACTACCTGAGCCTAAAGGTTCGGGACTAGATTTCTTTGAGCAAATACTACCTAAGACTAAAGGTTCGGGATTAGATTTCTTTGAGCAAATACTACCTAAGACTAACCAAATATAATAGATTTTATTGATAAAATGACTTTTAAGCATCGACAATGCGTATTAAGTTGATTTATTATGCTGAACAGAGGGAGCATTATGGAAGTCAAAAACAGTGGCAGAGGTATCACACATATTGGCCGACAGACCGCAAATAAGGATATATCCCCACAACACTACAAGTCAAAACATTTAGTAACAGCCATAAAGTTATTGACATTGTAAGGTTCAGTCCACAGTAGTATTACCAGGACATAACAAAACTTGAATGGTATCTGTTCTGAATGCAGGCTAATATATAACGGCTCGGGTGACATTCTGTTCTCGGGTTGACAATTTTAATGTCACACATGCTGTCATCTGATTGTTATGTTATTATACCGAACAAAATTAAGTACATAAAAAGTTTTAAAATGTTTTAATTCATTAAATCAAAAAAGTTTAACAAGGTAAACAAAATATAACATTATAAAATAATTATAGCTAGAACAAAATTCTACCGTTAATTATGCTAAAATTCCTTAAAAACCTGACAGTTCCTGTCGTCTGATGCTTTTGTGTACACATTGAATAGTGACGTCACTGCTGTGTGTACGAGTATAAGAGAGGCAATCACGTCATAAGTTAGCTAAAATATTGAAGCAGTTATTTGTCCTTATATGACATTCAAAATGTCACTGCGGTCACATGACGCTTGGTCCTAGTAAAAAATGTTGCAAATGTTTCTGACAGTCAAAATATATCTTTTTCAGGTAATGGGGTTTTACCATTGTAGACAAAAGTGAGGAATAATAATTTGGTTTATTTTAGATAAAACTGATTCCTTTGAGCTCCTTTGTAAAGACAACAATAAGCACGTGAGTTCTTATGATGGATATTAACCAGTTCTTGTGCGCTTTCGAAAAGACCCGAAGAACGTTGCAATGGTTTGAACGCACCCTTGATCGATTGGATGAAATTCGTGCATCTTCATCTCTAGTCACTACTGTTGTTCAAGACGCATATCCTGACCTATACGTTAGGGAGGTGTTTGCACTGAAAACAAACTCGCGAAAGGACAGCATCCAGGTAGGAGATATTGTCATAAGCTGTTCTTAAGAGAAACGAAGAAAAACATACTGTAATGATTTAAGATTTCATCAGCTTTACACACATCTATACTTGACAAGCATCAGGACAACTGAATACATTTAGACAATGTAAACCATAAGTAAAATATATCTATAGTCTATTCACATTACTACACAAACGAACTAATACATGCTGCATTAGAATTCAGCTTCAGTAACAATTCATATAGTTATGCTCAAATGTGATGTTTATGAGTAAAGTGATGTTTACTTACATTGTTTTCTTTTTCTTTGACCTGTATTTTTATTTAAAAAGTACATAAATAAAACTTCTTATTTCTAAAATACACATTCATTTGAGTTATAATACAATGGGTACTACAGTGACAAGCTAGTGGACATAATAATTAAGGCATAAATGTAAACCATTAATGCATCCAGGTCTGGTTTGAAAACCGTCGTGCAAAATGGAGGACTGGTTTGTTCCAGCATCATGACCGAATACAGGCTGAATGGACCTATGGTGCAGTATTTGCTTCCTCTTCCGGATACAAGAGCACGCAACATGAGTGGACGGACTCTTGCGTCTTGTGGCTTCTGATTTAAGATATCCATTTGCTAAAAACTGAAAATGATATAAATCTCGTATTGATGTTATAGGAAATGTATTTGAGCAATGGGATACAACCCAATAGCACATTTTATTTTGCATAATTCAGGAGTTTTGTTCATCACGATTTGAAATAAATAAACAAACTTATTTTTTTATTTAACAAGTAGATATGAGCAGAAATCAGCCGAAGAAGTCCCCCGTTGAAAAAAATAGGGAAATTCGAGAAAGGATACCTCAAGACCCGAACCAAAACGACGAGTCAATAGCAATTTCGAAACGACCCGAGACCGAGGAACACAGTGCTAAACTAAATCGCTTCGAAAAGTTTCATACAGGTAGTGGACGATATTCTATTGACTCTTATTATATAAATGACAAAGATAATAATACAATATCTATTTACGACCATGAGTATAAAAGTGGATATGTTAAACCCAACAATGAACATAAAAGGCATTTATCCTATAGCGTTTGTTGTATTTCAATTAAGTTTACTTCTCAATGTTAACCTCAAGTTGTTTGTAGGTTTATCTTGGTTTGGATCATGTAGATTATTTCAATAAAAAAGCAAAAATGATGTCACAGCAAATTGATAAAGAAGATTTACGAAATATGATTTGATCAGAGTTTGATTCAAAAATCATTTTTATATTTTTCGGAAAAGTCTGACGAAAATATAATAATATTTTTTGTAGTTTCTTGGTGATATCGTTTCCAATAAGAACAAATAAAATAGTGAAAATTAGTGAATGAATTTTTTTATAACCTGGTTCTAAATGCAAATTTCTTTCTTAAAAAGCAACAACCAGCACAAAGCCAAAATACATTATTTGATTTGGTAGTGTTGATTAATATGACACAAAAGCATATTAATTTTTAAAAAAGCTATTTCCGAAAAGAATAAAATGCTCTTCAATTGAAAATCTTATAAAATAGTTCTTGAAATTTGCTTAACTTCTAGTTGCACATGCACATGTTGCAACAGATGTATGTATAATGCTTACTATTGAACTTCAAATCTAAATAAGTTTAAAATTTTATTCAGTTAGATGTCAAATGAATGTCAAATGCCACGACAATCTTAACCAATATTTCTTCTTTGGTTCGAATATAATACAACATTTACTTATTTAAAGGACATTTTTACTGATAATCACTGTTCCCAGCTGACTTCGTGTCCAATATAGTTTGAATACTACATTACTACTGTATATTGTATATTACATTACATACGCAAAGTTTGCAACTGTGTTTGTTGTTGGCAGTCAATCGTGAAAGTGGCACACCCTAATATCATGTATGTATATTCCAGCGCAGTCTGGCAGTTCAACATTACCAGGCGTGGCAAGATATAAATATTCACTCATAACTAACGGTCTTGTGATGGTCCCACAATTTTAATCATTCAGTAGGTAGTCATGGATTCACAATATCAAAACGCTAATAGAAGTATAAGGACTGTATTCTTATGATTTGATAAGTTTGTTTAATAAACTGACACACGTTTTTATGTACATACGCCTTGTATAGTCACATCTATAATCACGTCAAATCAAGTAGCCAGACATCAAGAATAAGGTCAACACAGATTAAAACTTTTGATCTGTGTCCTGGTTGGGTTTCAAAACCGAAAACCAAGGTGCCGAATTGAAAAAGACCCTGATAGAACCTGATGACATTGAACGCTGGTGTGGCATTCGCTTTCTCTTTTGGATCCAATAGCACACCGGATGGGGTGATGGACTCATGCACCCATGGCTTTCGAGGAATATAATTCATTTGCGAATAGGTACGCTGCCCTAAGAGCAAGGTATTCGAACATAGCTTTGTCAGGCATCAGACAAGAAGTGGACGGCATTCAATTGACTGTAATGATATAACTGACCTCGAAAATAGTAAAAAAAAATTAGACGATGTTGTAAATATAAATTGTTTGCTTTTTTGTTTTTTCCAATGTCTTGAATCTAGATTTATCGGATGATGTAAATATTTTATTTGATTAATGGTTTCATTGAAGATTGAAAAATAGTTTAAATCAGTAAAACATGCGCAATCTTCAAGTATTGAAAACCAAATCCATATATTTTATCAGTAGGAGAACACTCATTATCTTATTAAAAGTACTGTATAATCAATAGTACGATTAATCAGACACTTGACGTATAAGGTTTGTTTTCAATATCAATAGCCTTGCGGCCGCTTTTAAGTGCATGTCAAACTGACATCAGGTTTCTAATCATTATTAAATAAACGATTTAAATATTTATACTAAAAGTGCTCCTACACGTTGTGTTATAGCTCACAGTTAAATGGTCTATTTAAGGAATAAAAGATTATATATCTATGAAATTATACTAGTTATTATGGTTTATTCTTAATTCTGATTGTGGATCAGGATATGGTATTACTTACAGTAACAGTTCGAATTGAATTTAAGCTTTAAAAAGAGCAATCTGCACCAATGTAAATTTCCTTGATGATTACTCGTCCAAATATTTGTCTTCTTCTTTTTGTCTTACTAAAATCAACAAACAGCCTTTTTTGAGGAAGCGTTAAGGGAAGCTGTTTTGATGGAACCCATGGAAGAGTTGTAATCATTTAAATCTTAATGAACTATATCAACATTTGATAGAAATGTATTTCGGAAGATGTTCTTTCGACAGTAAAAACACACATCCGAAACATGATAGTAGCAGTCATGATTTGACTGAAACTATTCACTGACAACACTAATTGTGAGAGCAACACTATCCACGTACAACCTTATTATTTCTTAGGAATAAATAGGTATTGTAGTTGGGCACATACAATTGTTTACGTAAGCAGGACGGCAATGTAGATGTTTTAAATCAGCGCCTGGGTATAAACTCGATGGGTCCAAATTAAAGTACCGATAAATGCTAGCTAACCTGACAAAGAAAATGCGCAGTAGATTTCTATTTATGCACTCATCTCATACTTGCATGTAAACCATTTGCATTTAGCATAGCATTTAGGATTTGCATAGTGGTTACAGATTACAAGATATAAATATACACTCATAACTTGCGGTCTTGTGATGGTCCCACAATTTTAATCATTCAGCAGGTAGTCATGGATTCACAATATCAAAACGCTAACAGTAGTGTAAGGACTGTATTCTTATAATTTGATAAGGCTGTTTTATAAATTGACACACATTTTTTTTCTGTACATACGCCTTGTATAGTCACATCTATAATCACGTCAAATCAAGTAGCCAGACATCAAGATTAAGGCCCAACACAGATTAAAACTTTTGATCTGTGTCCTGGTTTGGTTTCAAATGCGTGGTGCCGAATGAAGAAAGAACTTGAGTGGATCTGGCGGTAGGGAACGCTGGTGTGGCATTTGCTTTCTCTTTTGGATACAATATCACATATGATGGGGTGAAGGATCCATGCGCCCAAAGACTTCCGAGTTATGTTATTCATTTAAGGAATGAATTGCGGGGTTGATGTCATTATCGGGGTATGAACGCAATTGGGTTGGTCAATGTGTGTGGAATCCAAAGGACTCCACGCGTACTTTGACCGACCCAATTGCGTTCATATCCCCGATAATGACATCAACCCGGCAATTCATTCCTTATATTTACACCAATAGTTCATTATTTCATTCAAGAATTGTTAAAAAAAACTTCATTTCATTTAAGAAAACCTTTCAGTAATCCGTTCTTACGCATTCTGTAAATAGAACGACCCGACTATAACCGAAAACAATTTTTTTTCAAATGACGTCACAATAATGCGGGAAAAAATCAACCACTTGAAATCACTTAAAAGCGTAAAATTGAAACACTTCTGGTACCAATATATTTAAAATATAATAAACTAACGCTTTTAAAAATGTTGATCTATATTTTACGGGACCTGCAGACACAAAACAACCAATAACAAGGTCAATCACCTTCATGTATATTGTTATGCATTGAATTACGATCCGAACATATCCGAAAATGTTGCGTTCATCGATTGATGAACGCAATTGCCGAAAGGCGGTTCATTTAAGGAATGGAAGTTGAGGTGTAAATATTTGCGAATAGGTACGAGTTACGATGGTCTCGTTCTTAAATTTTATGTATTGAGGAATGGATCTGAACAACGGGAAACAACTGTCCTTCGCGATTGGAAATAAACAAAATGTTATAAAAACTTCACTTATACATTTGTTCTTTCTTTATTTTACAAGCAGGTATGCATACAAATCACAAGATCATCGAAGCACAAAACACATTTAGTATCGAAGTTCACCGGGGAACCAAGTATAAACAGTCTAGAAATACTACCTTAAGACGCAAACAAAACGATGAATCTGCGAGCAATTTTAAAACCATCCGAAACCGAGAAGAGCCAAAAGGCGTTAATTCCGAGACTATTGCCCTTAGAGCAAAGCATTGGAACATAGCTTTGCCAGGTGTCGGAAAAAGAGTTGACGGCATTCAATTGACTCTGATGATTTAACTGATCTCGAGAAGAGTACAAAATATATTGACGATGTTGTGAATATAAGTTGATTTTCTTATCTGAAGAATCAACAAAAACTATTTTATCAGTTTTGTAGCGTTTGTTGTTTTTAGTTTAAAATTTATTACTCATTGTGCTCAATGTTGTCCAATGCTTTAAAGGAGGGAAGATTTATCGTGATTTGAATCATGTAAATCGTTAAAATGATTAATGATATTATTGCAGACTGATCAAGAGTTTAAATCAGTTAAAAATGCACAGTAATAAATATTGAAAACCAACCCATACATGTTATCGATTGGAGAATAGATACATCTATTTTAATCTCTTACCTCAGCGCGGTAAATTGCTCACTTAACGCACAAGTGTTTTTTTTTGTTTGTTTTCAATATCACTAACCTTGCGAGTGCATATGAAACTGTCCTCAGGTTTTCAAATCTTATCATAATGAACCTTAAACATGTTTATACTTATAACTCCTAAACATTGCGTTTAAATTCGCAATTAGAAATTCAATTCAGTTGAATGAACGTGGTATTTTTATAATAATACTAGTGATTAAGGTTTCTACCTTAGTCAAGTGTGGATCATGTTATTGTTTAATTTTCAGTAAGATGTGAATTTTAATTTGTGCTTCGAAAAGAACCATCTGAGAATCTATATTCTTTTTCTAGCTGGTTTCTTATCCAAATATACCTTAGTACTGTACAGAACGATGTTAAATAAAATCAAATCATAATTATAATTGTCCAATTTGATTACCATAGAATTATAAGTATTGCGAACTGCATTCTATCCGAGTGATTGTATTCGCCTCGAATGTATGTTTGGAGATTCGGAATTCACGAGGCAACGCTACTCGTAAAAATAGTTTTTTATAGGACCACTCGTGAAATGAAATACTATCTTACTAAAATCAACAAAATCCATTATTCAATCTATGATTAACGATAATATGTCATGTTATTTTTACAGCATTGAAAGAATGTATTTTGATATATTCACTCCTCTTAAAGCTGCACTCTCACAGATATACCATTTTTACTTTTTTTGTCTTGGAAAGTGCAAATTTTTGCGTGAAATCTGCAAACTAATGATGCAAGATTGCTGACAAAAATCAGATCGAATTTTTTCATATTTCCGTTCGAAAATTAATGTTTTATGGCTTAAACCGTTTAAGAAAAATGCATGACACATAAAAAGTTAACCTTCTGCGATCTAATTTTTATCACCCGTCTCATTTAACTGGTTTCGCAAAAACTGGCTCGTTCCAAGACAAAAATTAAAAAAGTTGTCAAAACGGTCAATCTGTGAGAGTGCAGCTTTAAGAATTTTGGTTCCCGAATTGCTTGATAAAAGACATGTTGCGTTCACTTTGACGGGTATAATTTATTTAAAGTGATGACACCAAAACGAAGATACGACATTATGTCTGGTACGCAAATTTCGGAAAGAACATTATTTTTTCATATGTTAAACCATGAAAGAATCAGAAAATTTGACGAAATTATGTTTAAGATCAAAGTTTATTTCATTTGTGTTCACTGAAAATTGTATCTTGCTTTTTGTGATTCATCGGGGATTTTTTTAATCTTACACCAAAATAAAACAAATATCCTCTTTTCAAATGAAGCGATAAGGCACTCACTGAAGATTTATTTAAATGTTTGACATTTTAATCTAAATAAATGGTATCAAAAGCTAAAATCGAAAATTTTAATGCGTGTGTTTTGACATTATAAAATACTAATCCGAAACATGACAATAGCAGTCATGATTTGATTGAAACTATTCATTAACAATACTGAAAAGAACCAATAAAATGCTAACTTACATGACAAAGAAAATGCGCAGTAATTTTCTATTTATTCACTAATATCTTACTTGTGTATATACTATTTGTATCTAGCCCAGCATTTTGGATTTGTATAGTAGTAAAAGAGTAAAATTGTAAGCTTGTATTCTTTCACAATACATGAACGCATATTGAATGCATTTTGTATGGGGTTGATATAGATTCAAAAGATATTTGATATTTCCAATATTAATTTATTTAAACTCAAAATGATCATGTTCTGCCTTTTAATACATTCTGATCGATATATATATATTTTTTTCCACAATCTGTTTGCGGAGGTATTATGTATTGATTTTCTCAGTGGGAGCAAACTTGTTCTGAATTACGTTCAAGTCCTATTTGAAGGTATCACTGCGTTGGTCACCGAGAAGTCTTAGTAAGAACATTGCGAAATTATTCCTAAAAAACCCTGTACCGTAGTTTGATGGAATACATGATATTCTTGTTAACATAAGTTATGTGATCAAATGAATGCTTTGTACGAATAATGCTTCTCAATCAGAATATTTAAAGTTCGTTCATATAAGTATTGAGAAGTTCATCGAAATGTATCCCCTGTGATGCAGAACGAATATCATTTCCCTTTCTCATATCAATGTTAAATACAGAAAAAAATCAACTATCGAAATAGAAAGCAATATTATTATTACACTACAATAATGCACTCGGAGAAAAACGGGCTATGATTATACAAAAAATACGAATTTGGTTAATGGTGCACGTATCAAACCGGTAAAGAAACAATATATGTTTGTAAAATATTATGCCCGCTCAACTCTGCGTCATGTCAGGAAATTTTGGACCATCGAAATGGAATATGCATGGACTAAAATGACAGTTGATTTATCATTGACATTGGATGCCTTTGATGCAGTCTTAAAGCTGCACTCTCACAGATTGAATGTTTTGACAATTTAAAATCACTGAAAGAGCCAATTTTTGCGAAAATCCATGACAACCAGCGATATAAATATTTCTGCGAAAAAAAATACAGAAACAAGCTCAGTAGCAAAAAGTTTAAACATTAACCCGGTTTAATGTCACTGGGTAAATGCCAAAGACATAGAACAAAAAAACAAAAAATCACACACAAGAAACATGGAAAAACAGCACAAAACTCCACAAATAGCACATTGCATACATATAAAACGCTGACAAAACTATGACCTCAGAATTTTATACTTCAAAAATTCATTTTTTGGGCATTTTTCTTAAGCCGTAAGTAACGGTTCAAGCCATAAAACATTAATTTTCAAACGGAAATATGAAAATCTACGATCGGATTTTTGTCAGCAATCTTATATCATTGGTCTGCAGATATTTACGCAAAAGAATTGCTCTTTCCAAAACAAAAACTAAAAAAGTTCTTAAAATGGTATATCTGCGAGAGTGCAGCTTTAAGATAATGACCATTCAAAGTGTGAGGATAGTAGGTACACTTTTTTTAATATGTTCAGATTATGATTGATCTTTGCAGATAATTTTGATCTTGACCTTTGACTCTATGAACTTAAAATCCATATGGGTCTTCTACTTGTCACCCCAAGCTATATGTCGAGTTTGAGGGAACATGCGTGTATGCATTGTCGAGGTATCACACAAACTAGCTTTTTGTCTTCAAGGTCTCTGTGATGTTGACCTTTGACGCGATGCCACCTTAAATCAAATGGGGTCATCAACTGGTCAGGCCCAACCTCCAAGTCTAAATTGAGGGCCATGGGTGCAAGCCTTGACGAGTTACCTGTAGAACAATCATTTCACGTGCAAGTTCACTGTGACCTTTACCTTTGACCCGATGACCCCTAAAATCAATAGGGGTCGTTTACTGGTCAGGTCCAACCATCATGTCAAGTTTGATTACCATACATCCGGGAGTTTGCATTCAAAATAACGGAATAATATGTTCTGGGGAATTTATTGACAAGGAAAAACTGAAAACGTATTAACTCCAAAGTTAACTTTTAAATCATTTCAAAGTGATAACACCATGTATATTTATAAGAATAACAAGGAATTCCAACGCTTGGTTGATGTCACAGACGTCATCTGTCTAAGTGCGACAATCTTAAGCGCTTGGCGTGTAACATTATTAGGAGCGACACTCCGTTGTTGACGTCCAATTTACGACATCCGCCGGGCCGTAGAAATCTTCTCCGCATCCTAGGTCCAGGTTTCAGCTTGATGATTAATCAACTTGTCACTCTTCCATTTCTTTGAAACTGTTATATTGCTACAATGACAAACTTCTAGTTTCATCGTGGTATAACGTCCTGTATAATGACGAATTCTTTTCAAAGCGCTTCTGTTGGTTGAAACAGTCGTCTTATAATTCTGGCAGCGGCAATGTAGGTAGAGGAGTTGTCTGAGATCAAGAGTCGTTGAAGTGGTATTCTGCTGCTAATTCTGCATAATTACTATATTAATTAATCATCTTATAATGCCGGAACGCTATCTAGAAGTATAGCCTTTGTTTGCAAGGATAAAAAGGCATTTGTAGGTTTGTCTCTTTGTCAGTTTAATCCGAGCAGAAAAAACACAATTGAAATTCTTAGCCGGTGACTGAAGGGAACATTGAATATTTAACCATTATTTTTGGAAGGGGAAGCGCGATGAATATGGTAGTCTGATTGCTGTTGTGCAGATGACATACTTCAGCGTTGCCCTCTGTACGCCGCATTGTGTTGCAAGAATCCGATATTTCTTGAGAGGTACAGTCAAGATTCCGTTATCACCAGATTTAGGTCTGATGAAAAATCGTCATGGATGCCTCTCCACCATGCAGTTTGCCGCTGGCCTGTGTTGTTTTTTCAGGCTGTCAGCCTCTTCAATGTATATGAAATATCTTTTTGCAAGCTAGTCTGCATCTTGAAGTTATTGCACTTGAAAATATTGTATCCTTTCTTCCGATGCCGGTGCCGCTCCACAGCTCGGAACGAAATGTTATACAATGGTTGATACGCGAAAAAGCTTTAGCAGAGAACTTAACTTGGTCAGTCCTCCTCCTTTTCCTTCTACGTTACGCGACCCTGCTTTTGATATCACTAGTATTGAGTAGTTTATCTGCAGACAGGTGCGTAGCTGACTGTACGTAAATATGAAGTAGCGTAATGAAATTTTGACAGGTCGTAGTTTTTGTCATTCTAAACCCCGAATTTGAAATAAAAACTGAAATGGTATAGAGGGTGAAGGGGTTAGGCATCGATCTGTGTAATCTCAAATTGGCCGTATCTACGTGTCTGACAGATATTTGCGGCTGTCCATCGGGCATCTTGCAAACATGTTGCAAGTTCATAAAAATCTGCCACAAGTGACCCTCACTCTGATTGGAGGTTGCTAGAAAATTGGATATCAATCTAATAATCTGATATGCTCAAAGGCATCCAAAATACTTTTGTCTAGCTGTATGCATCCAGTTCTTTGTCGTCTTTTATTTGCCTTCATCAAGTTTAACTGTTCAAGTTCCAGGGACTCTTTTATTTGATTCAATTAACTCAGTCAAAAATCACCATTTTAAGTTCCTCAACTACTTTATTTATCTTAAACAATGAAAAAAAAATCAATTGAAATCGCAAAATAAGGAAAAAAGAATCAGCTATAATGTTAAAACAAAAAAGAACCCATGAAGGGGCTAAATTAGGGCTCTGGTATCTTGAAAGTTCTGCATCGTGTCTTCCAACACATTGGAACTTGATAATATGTTGCAACGCTTATTGTCGATTTCTTTCTGCAGAGTTCTAGATGTGTCAGAAGTGTCGCATTCAGTATCAAGGCGGTACTTTTGTCTCCAAACAGAACAGCCTTACCAGAAAGCTGTATGCTATCAGTGGGGTGTCCGGGTCCCCGGGGTCGCTTGAAAAAAACCTATACAGTTGAGATCTTCTTCTGCTAGCAAACCATTGAGAAAACGTTCTCAGTGTCTGTAGATACTGCATAGAGTGTAGGCGGATCCGGATAAGGATACTTGACAGTTTAATTTAGGAAAGGTTATGCTAACGCATATAATAACACTGTCATGCGTACATAATATTCTGCTTGTCCTTTATTTCTGTTGATGTCTAGATGTTTAAGAAGTGTCGGATTCAGTATGAAAAAAACAAAACAAGTGGCTATAGACAGAACAGCCAAAAAGCGGCTTGTTATTAGCAGGTGTTTGAAGAGCCGGTGCCCTTTAACTTGTAGACACATTGTGAAATCTAGATCTTCTTTGATTAGCAAAAATGTTCTAAATGTCTGGGTAAACTGGATAGGGTGTAGACGGATCCGATTAAGGATGATTAAAGTTTATTTTAGGTCAGGTTATGCTGATGCATGTAGAACATTCATAGGTTTCGAATGGCAGTTTATAAATTGATTTCAAACTGAAGTCTCTTTGCTTTACAAGGAACGTGACAATTTTTTTTAATGGAGATAGTTTTATTCTTTAAAGATGCACTCTTACTCAGAATAAGATTTATAACAATAAATACACATGTTTCAATAAACAAAAAAAGGATTAATAAATGTAAAAAAACAACAATGGTTCTTATGAAGGACACTGTGATTAATTTGAAAGAAACGTATAGTTAATACGGTATTTCTACCTTATGAATTAATAGTAGATCGTAGTAAAACTTTTACCACTCGCCAATCATTTAATAGTTTTGCGTTTTCTTCTATAAAATATATGGTTTAAATCTTGTGATCAGTAATTGATACTTTCCATTTTGCATTATGTAGAAAGTTGAAGGTTTAATACTTAAAATTATGTTTGTTTTACATGTATATGTATTGATTTTGAATAAAAGTGTCTTTTGAAATGTTGGTTACCCGCTTGATGAAAGTTTACGTTGTATCAATCTTGGACAAATGGTATTATTTCAGGATATAAAGAGACCGACTGAAACGTCTGTTTTTGGCCATGTGAGTTAAAGGCAACGGGACGTGTTGTTTAAAGGCATCCGCAGTCTTCTGAGCAATAAAACGTTCCAATTTGTGATCTCATGTGGTTTTTATTCTTCGAGAACTTGACAGGTACAGTACTTAAAGTAACCTTGTAACTGAAATACTAGAATAATAATTGTTTTTAATATATCATTTTCTTTACCACTTCAACTCATATCGATAAGTGGTAATTTTTTTAGCTTGAACTTGCACACTGTATATACTTATAATGCACTTCTAGGTTACTTTTTATATAGCTCTATACTTTTATGTTATCAATTTTTTCCTTTTGACCAAATATGTGCAGGCAAATATGTGAGGGTTGCAAATTTTATTTGCACAATGCGAATGGGTGAAGGGCACATAGATAAAAGTGAAAACTTAGCCGAGGGTCAAGAGAGCTTCTGCCTAGATTGGGAGAGGAAAAAAACATATTTATATCTATTTTATGACATCTGGTATCATTTTTGTATATGTAATCAAACGCCACCGGCCCAAAATACGTGACATACATAATGAAACAAATAATAGTTGAGTTGTGTCAAGAAAAGGAATTTACGCATATATCCAAACATGAGTATGTTTTTTAATTTCTAAAAGAAGATGATATACATAGAAAGACAACTTACTTAGAGTCTCATAATTAGTTGTTTTCATAAAATTCATTTAAAACTTTACCAACAGAGAACTAATTAAACAGATATTGTCTTCTTATATTGTCATACTTTCTACATACAAAATAAATGCATGCTATTCACAATCTAAGACAGATAAATCCTCGTTATCATAGAAAAAAGTACATATACGATCATCTTTTTGTATGTTTAAATGTCTACCAGTTTCTATTCTCAATTTATGGTTTGAACATCGAAATTTTGAAAGTGCTATCTTGTGCTTAAATGGCAGCTACTGATAGGTATCTTTCAACATTCAACTGTATTTTAAAGTTTTCGTAACGGGAACAGCGACTAAAATTGTTTACAGATTCAAACCATTTTTTGGTTATAACAATCAATAATTCTCTGTTTAAAGATTGTTAGAAAAACGTAAACACTTCCAACATCTTGAGTTATTTATCCAAATATATCCAAATCCATATGTAAACAACATGTTTTTAATATTTGTTACCCAGCAAGTTCGTCCAACTTCATCAAGGGATTTCAGCATTAAATAACATTGTTTTGGATATCTAGTATTGCTCATTCTTAATAATTTACAAAAATATCTCATGCAATTAGAAAAATATGATGTACACAATGGTAATCTACGACACTCTCCAAGAACCATGCAAGTGTTCGTAGTCTTATTTACCCAAAGGAGCTTCCTGCAAAAGTCATTATGTACAGACTCAATACTTGGACTAAACTCATATCCCCAAATTTGAGAACCGTAACATAAAATAGGGTAAATTATAGTATCAAATATCTTAAAAAGTTCTTTGGTTGGGAAATAACCGAAGGGCTTTTGAGCAACGCGAAACCTGGGATACAACTATTTTAACACTCAGACAATTATTTTTGTTTCTTTTCGCATAAAAATCAAATAAAAAATACAACAGTTCATTCTTTCGGAGCTGATTCAACTCATTTCCCTGAATCTACTCAAACACTTATAAACAAATGTATGGTCAAATCCCATGATTATGTTTTTAAATGTGGTGTTGTTAAACCGTTCAAAACAAACTAGTTCTGACATTTTTTGGTGCATAAACAATAAACATCGGAATCACACGACTCACCTTACCAAAACTGCATCCTCATTATGAGAAATTTGCTGAAGAGCTTTGTGAGACCTGAACATCCTTCGTTAACCCTTCCTCCCTCTTTAAGGAGCTCCCCCACTTATACATGGTGTCAAAATGTTTAAATCAAATTCAAGCAAGTCAATCTTCTTGACAACTTGTTGCAAGTCTCATTCTCCATTGAATGTACCAGATGGTAATACCGCCAAAGTTAATGTTCTGAATCGGATAGGCAAACTTTGATTGACTTCGATATATTGTTACTAGATGCCATTGATTCAATTAATGTTCTTTAGGCCGGCAAAGCCACAGGAGCTGATTCTTTGAACAGTACTTAACGTACTTAAAGAAAATAGTACCGAAAATGCTCCTTCCCTTCGTAGCCATTTTAGCTATTTTCTCCGCACTGGTAAAGTAAGCCTTCTTTTAAAACTAGCAAATAACGTGTGACACATTATAACGGAACTTAAAGACGTAGGAAATTTTCGGCCATGCTTTGCGTTGTAAGCAACGCTCTTGCATACGTTCCTTGCATAAGAATTACTTATTTTTTACAATCAAATAACTTACACCTTTCGGTGTTCCTTTCCTTCCAAAAGGTGTAAGGGCAGTCTTTTGTGACATTTCTGAAACTTTCGGCCGGATTAGATATAAATGTCATATTTTCAAACTACAGCAAAGTGGCATTTCGGTTGCACTTCTTTCATGGATTACTTTGTCCTATGGGGTACCATCCTGACATTATATTTGCAAAACCGGCGTTCTTTAAGGCTTAAATACTTCTTTTTCTGATTTTTTTCTTACAAAACAGCTGAACCACCATTTTTATGAATATTGTAGGGAGCTTACCATATATTCGCGCTAGTTGAATGTTCTTTGAGGATATATATAAGTAATGCCACCCAAAACGTTGGCGGTACCAACCAAAAATTGATGGCAATGCCACCCAAAACGTTGGCGGTGCCAACCAAAAACTGATGGCAGGGTAAAAAAAGAGTGTCAGTCATGTAACCGCTGAAAAAAGGAACGTTTTCAGAACTTTATGAAAAAGTACGCTACTGCTGCAAGTAACGAGTTGTAAGCAAATTAGCAACTCATACATGACTGATACAGTTACAGATAAAACAATGGAAATTACACAAAATAACAAAATGGCTGACATCACGCGAGTACACAAAATTTACCATGATGAAATGGATGTTACGTTGCAATACATCCTCAGTGATGACGAACACAAATTTCACACAAACATATCGAAGGAAGCTTTGATTCATGGCCCAAAATCTTAAAGCATGTATTTGTTGACTAAAGGTTCACTATATGCTTCTAATTACCGGATGAGTTAAAATTTGTTTGAATTGCGTTTTTCGAAAAGACATATAATAGTACTTTTAGCCCTAGAATATCTGCCCACTCTAAATGGAATATTGTATGTATAGAATTAAATCACTTTCAATATAAGATGTCAATACGTATGCTTTTCAGGTAAATTCTGTACTTATATCTATAATATATTCAACCTTAAAAGTTGTTCTATTTGATAACTTAAACAACACTGTCCTGCCGGGACACATCAATACTACACATATCAATGAAGTACTAAAAGTACACACGATGTCGTTTTGATGTCATACTGAGTACTTGCTCCTGTCAACCTAAAGGCCTTTCAGCGAATCAGATAACAATGTCGAAGATCACCAGAATATTTTATACAACCTTTGTTAGTCCTTTTGTCACTTTCAGGTGGAAATGGACTTATTGAAAGGGAACAAATGGGTTTTTGATCCATTTGCAACTAGGGCGCAATATGCAGAAGCAAATACAAAAAGGGTCAAAAGTGCTCCAGCGTCCAAACGTTTCGATACTCTTACGGACATTCTCGCATTTAACAGTAATTGTGATCTTAGTTCGCCGGTGCCTAGTCCAAAATCCACTGATTTAAACCGAATTAAGCCCAAAAGCGCTTCATCAGTCGAACAAATCGGTATGTAAATCATATAAATAGTTAAAAAGGCTATTTAACAACAAAACCTTGCAAGTATGTTGAAAAGCCCAGGAATACGATGCCTTGCAAAACCTCGGGTATAGTAATAATAATGTCTTTTTATAAGTTCCATGTAAGTTTGAAAACACAATGTTTATATGAAGTAAAGGGGCCATATGGGCATTTGATCGGTCACTTGGTATATGCAACGCTGGCTATGGCATCTACATATATGGTGTATTCGTAAGGAATTTCTATAAATCTTAGCTTGACCTGCATCTGACAAAAACAATGTTTCGTTGGAAATTCAATCTGGTTCAATCTGGTTTTGAGTTCTCAAGATTCATGTTAGACCTAATTTGTTGATATATCTCTATTTCATGAATTCATTTTGAGCAAGTTGTATTTCTTCAGATGAAACTTAACCTTTTCAATATATCTTTTTTATTTAAAATTTCAAGATATTTCCTAAGGACTAAACTATATCGGAATGTGTTGTTTTTATAAAGACAATACTCTGAAACTGGTGAATGGTTAGATGATTTTAGGAAAAATAAACTTTCAATTATTATTATTATTATTATTAGTATTATTATTATTATTATAAGTTTTGATCTCACACGAGCAGTATTCACACTATGATTTTATAAGGACAATCAACCTGATCGATATCCATGAGGATCGCAAGAAATATGTCGTTTATATGACAACCATACATGCTTATACAAAAATATTGCAGTCTAAATTTAGTCACGAGCAAGTCAATATGATAACTAGCCTGAGTGCATGTCCGTGCATTTGACGGAAATGGGTAAAAAATGTTTGAATACATGCGGAAGTAATTAAAAACTCAAGATATATTTTGAGCTTTTCAAACAGCACATCAATAAAACATGGGTTTATGGAAATATACGTTTCAATTCTTACATTCTGTGGTTAAAATTGATATATCAATACTTCGAGCCCACTCCACTGCTGAATTGAAATACCGGGTATAAAAATATCAATCTAAGATACTTACTGAACAAGACATTCCGCTTCTTAACTCGAAGGTGCATAACTACTGATATTTGCTCATGGTCGAACCTGATAGAGATCTTGGGAACATATACATCGTGTTCAAGTTTGAATAAGAGTGGTGCAGAAATGGGGACGCTAGAGTAATACCGAAATAATTGTGAACGATGGACGACGACGACAAACGTACAGGAGACGATCACAAAAGCTCACCTTTGACCACTTTGGATCCGTTGTTACGTCAAATATACTTGCATTTATACCAGGGGACATAAATTGCTTATTCCATATTGGATAGTTAGCTTTCAAAAAAGCGTTTATCGATTACGTAGGTTTTCATATCCGTTGAACTTCAGTGCAGTTTAGTGGTATTTATATGTAAACAGTATTAATTATACACATTATTGACAGATATATCAACGGTTCTTGAAAAATTAAATGCCATTAATGTCTATGTATAGATTAATTCAAGCTGACAGAACTGCTTTTATTCTTAAGATGTACAATGCTAAGAAGGATCTTTTCACAAGAATATGTTTTATTTTCAGAAAAATTGTATTTCGTTGATTGGATTGATACACGAGATCAAAGAGCTTATAGATATTGCTCGAGAAGAACCCAAACGGCCATTTCAAAATGCAGTGAGAATGCTCATGATCAAAACAAACCTTCAATATATCAAGGCAAGATTGAAGTTTATGCGTCCAAGCGCTGTTTTTTGAAAGGATTGTTTAAAACAGCATCTGTCTTTAAACACACGACCATTTCGGACATACAAAAGCACGGAAGTTGTGATTGTCCAGTTGTATTGATCGTTTCAAGCTCTGAGCAAGAGAAGATTGAGGACTTTTGCGCCAACATTAGACGTGATCAAGAAAATAAACTGGTTTGCGCTTTAATTGTAACCGAAAATGGTCATATCGAAAAACCCGTTGTTCACAAAAGAAAGTTTGGTTTTTGTCAACAGTGTTCAGACACTGATCAGATATCTTGTTGCGTTGATGACTTGTTGGAAAGACTCATTTTCAGGTTCTATGAGGATGTACTGAAATCACATTTTTATTCTATGTCAAAAGGAGAGGAGCATTGTTTAGGTAAGTTTCATTCGTTTTGTTAGAGCACTTACAGTATACTCTGTATGATCAAACATGAACACAAATTTAGTATCTCAATCATTAATAATTCAAAGATTCAATGGTATATGCGCGTTGACTGTCTGTTTTGTAAATTGTAAATTATTTTTTAAAGAACAAGCCAAGGAAAATGATGAAATCCTACGGGAAGCGGTAGCCCTGCACGCCAAGTTTGAAATACCTCTTCCGGAATGGCTGGAGCCCCAGGCACAATCTGTTACCGATATCTGCGATATCTGCGATGATAAATATCTTCTCAACGAATTGGACCCTGTAAGGAAAAGCTAGTTAATCAGGTGTATTTAGGTGCCGACGAGTGTTCTTTATGCTGAGCAAATGATATTTGCATTTACTCGACTCTGCAATCCCGATTCAAAGCATCAATCTCCATCACGATAATACTTTTCTGATAAATTTAAAATGATTAGACTGCTGATTTATTTAAATTTAATACGGTGATTTTTTTGAAAATCAACCTTATGATTTCTTTTAAGTGCATATAACCTATATAACAATCGATGTCGGCATACTTTTTAGAACTTCGATTAACATAATTGATCCATTATTTATATGTTTAATTGTTTTAGGTATTTCGTAAGCTTGATCAAATGCCGTTTGTGTTCGACATTGTTCCGGAAGCAAAACACATTGCTGTTAAAGTTTTGAAAGCTAAAACAGAAAAGGAAACTACTCAACAAGTTGATGCGGTAAAACGGGAATGTAAAATAAAGGCAGACTTATTCAAAATCAAGATGATTACTTTCAACAAATGCACAAAGTACAAATACGAAAGTGGTAATGAGCTTACAGTAGAGAACAGAACTGGTACGCTGAGCGGATTCGCTAAGATGAAGCAGCTTGAAACGGAGAAGATGGTTGCAATTTTAGCTGGACACGTTGCGGATGATAAAAAATCAAAACATTTTGATACAACCTTGAAGATACAAAAAGAAACTGTAGGGGAAATTCGGCCGAGAGCTACAAATCTTGAGGGTTTTTCTGATATATCTATTGCAGATATATCAAAGGAAATATCGCAACACTGTGACAAGAAGTTCAAAAATGAGGATAACGAACGCTTCATCGCGGTTCCTTTGCAAACCGACTCCGGTGAACAAAAAAAGAGCCGTTTTGAACGAGTTCATATTTGGGGTGCAAAGTCTAAACCAGGAACGGCGCAAGTGAAAGAATACGGCATTCCACGACCAGACGCCACAGGTCTCATTTACATTGCAAAAGAACCACATGCTTCTATCGAAACTTACTGGAAAGAGGGCGATAGTGGTGCAATGGTGCTTTCTGAAAGATACCGAAGAGAAAAAGATCAACATTTGATTGCAATTGGATTATTTATTGGACAAAGCATCGAAGACGATGGCACAAAATATGTTGTGTTCTCATTACAGAGTGGCTTTGATCATCTCTCGAAGGATTATGACGCACGATTTAAACTTTACAAAGATGAAAGTAATGAAGAAGAAGACGATTAACAATTTATTTTCATGTAAGTGTTTGAAGTAGAAGTTTAAATGAAATTGTTTTGCTCATGGTTTTTATTAGCGTAGCTGTATTCACTAATATTTGTTTTACAAAATCAGCGTTTATGATGTTGACATATACACCATGTTTTATATCATTGCTCATCTAATAGAAGTTGTAGTAAAAAGTATTGCAGTATTTAGTATTCTTGACACACCAAAAATGTTAAAATTAGCCAAGTATACATAACGCAGTTAAACTTTCATTTGAATATGCCTTTATCTCGTGTATAAATGACATGCACCTATGTGTTTTAGCGTTGCTGTGTTTTAAAAAACAAGGACAGAAATGAAAAAGATAACCCAGTCAGCACAACGACAATGGCCCTGTTCCATATGCCGTTCACATCATCATGCCATTACCGTAGGTACTTTTCCGGTACTGATGGTATCACTGGCTTATTGTGCCGTCCCAATACCAGCAAATATCATCGGGTCATTAACGAAGCCTATTCCAAATCCTTGCCGATAACCAACTAGCCCGGTACTGTGGTAATTGTTGACTCATTGCAGTCCAATATTTCAACTGCCTGACTGTTTTCAGATAAGATTTTTCAGTAAACTTGGAACATCTTTTGCTGCAAGTAGTAACTGTATACGAACGGTTTCAAAGAATGTTCGGATTGTCTTTTTAGCAACACAGAAAATTTTACTGAACATAAGCTTTCTAACACAAAAGCTTTATAGTAACTGCGCAAGAATACTGTTATATATTGTTAATTTGCTATTGCTGTTGAATCTCTATGCGATTGTTTTTGTCAAATATGTTTTGATAATTCTGCTATTTTCCGAGATAATCAGGTGTATGAATGCAGACGAGTGTTCTTCATGTTGAGCAAATGCTATTTGCATTTACTCTTCATCAACTCTATAACACAACTGTTAATGTTCTGCAATCCCGATTCAAAGCATCAGTCCCCATCACGATTACACTTTTATGATATATTTTTTAAAATGATAAGACTGCTTGTTTATTTATATTTGATACGGTGTTTGTTTCGAAAATCAACCTTATGATTTCTTCAAAGTGCATATAACCTATATAACAATCGATGTCGGCATACGTTTTAGAACTTCGATTAACATAATTGATCCATTATTTATAGATTCATTTATTTTAGGTATTTCGTAAGCTTAAACAAATGCCATTTGATAGTACACGCGGGTCACAGTCATTTTCTATAAATCATATATATCTATTCTAAATCGTCTTTGAACGAGTCGTTAGACTTGTTTGATAACCAATGTATGATATTTTACCAGTTTTAATACAAGCATAATGCTGAAGCTTAATTTTTGTGAAAAGCAATTTATTCGAAAGGCTTTTAATCACTTTCAAATTTTGAAATTACTTATACATGTCATTTCACCCAATTGCTGCTTTTTGTTTACACGGTATTGTAGAATTGATTTTCGAATAGTGATGTGATGTGATGTAAACTTATTTACTAGTATTTTTAATACTTTTCGAATATCGTATAGTTGCTCAATGTGTTTAAAATTTGTGAATAGGTTCAAGTAACAATAAAAGTGAGGTTATTAAATATTAACTGTTTAACATTTCAATTATTGTTGTTTATTTCTATTCCTTTTACTTATATATTTAAGAAATTATTACTGTCAACTTGGGATTTCTAATCATAGAAGTACTTGGGGTTTACCTGTTAGTTTATTCTTATTTGTTTTATTTTAAAGTTTCCTCAAATTAATGCAGACTTAGTTTAGACCCAAGTGAGTTAACATTTTACTGACCGTTTCTGTGCGGTACTTAACAATCCTTGATTAACATCCCTAATTGTTGATATACAATATATTTACTGTGTTGTTTAAGGAGTTTTTTTACGTTGTTTCATGTTTCTGGTTTGTTTAGTGTTTATGTTGATCTTGTGCCATTTTTTACAAATCATGTTTAGAAATAGAATTATATGACGATGCATTCTTAACAAATAATACGTTAGCTTCCAAATGACTATTATCTAAGAAGATTATCAAATTTGATATTAACCTTCTCACTGACCACCGCTGCTCAAAATGATGTTGTTAATCACCCTAATAACTTAGCGGGAATTCGCAAACAAGATGTCCAGTTACACGTGATACAGACAATAGCATTGATAGGCCAACGTACTTGTTTTTTATTCAATGTTATATATGCAATGTATAGTTCATGTTGTTTTAAATTGATTAACATTATCTTGAAAAAAGACATTTAGTATGTTTGTCTTCAAAGAAATGAAATCTAACATATTGTCATATCAGGCTATGTGAGTAAAAGATACTCGTATTGTTAAACGTTTTCAATCTAAAAGATAAACATATTATTACTAATATTTATGTCAGAAGTTCTTCTTCATAACACGGATAAATAGTATTTTATATAAGTACATGCCCATGCCATGACTAGTTTTCTTTTGTAGTGTGTATATTTATTGTTTTATTATTGTGATTTGTTTACAAAATACTAACTATAAGTGTCTGTGATATGAATATTTTACAAACATATTGTTACGACCTAGCCCCGTGGTCCGTCGACGCTATCAACTGTCCCTTTTAGGGTGACCAAGTATTTGAAGCAATAAATGTTACGACCTAGCCCCGTGGTCCGTCAACGCTATCAACTGTCCCTTTTAGGGTGACCAAGTATTTGAAGCAATAATTGTTACGACCTAGCCAAAATGACGACGCAATGAACGTTTTACGTTTTATTTTTGGAGCAAATAAATATATGCATCAAGACATCAAACATCATATATAATATACGGTAGTAATCAGCGGCACCGTACACAGCAAAACGCGTTGGCTTATATGAACGTTGGCACAACACGTCGAAGTAAGACAGTAAAATATTATTATCAGTATAAAGTTGTTTACAAACTCAATATAAAATCGATGCCTGTTAATTTATTACTTGTAAGTAGTTTATTTACTTATTTATTGTCTATTTAAATATTCAGGTTGATTTTAACCTTTTAAGAATAATATGCAGGCAGCTTGTTCAATGATCCAAATTCGACTGTCCTGAGACTGAAAATTCACGGCCTTATATACTCCTATGGTTAAATGACCCGAAAATCTCGGTCAAAAATGACCTGACCCAAATTGACCCGACCGAAAATGACCCAGAATCGGGTCAAATGACCCGATTGGCTGACAGCCATTGTAAAATATTCAAGATGGCGGACGAACTGTCAAATGACCGTGAAGTTTCCGAAAAAGGATTTAAAGCATCACACTGGATTACAACAATAAATTATCAGTGCATTTCATGTGAATAATGGATTATTAACTAAGATACATTATCACCTTGTGGAACGACATGATTCAAACGCTCAAGTAAGAATAACTTGTCAAGTTTTGAAATCTTGAAAGGTCAAAAACTATCTCAGGATTACCCAAGATTCAAAGGTAAAATGGCGGTGTACACGCTGAATTACAAAGAAAATATGTGAACTTTGTGAAATTCCCGACAAGAGTTATTACGTTTTGCTGTGTTAGTGCCATAAAACAACAGGTTTGAAATCAGTACATGTTATGCAAATAATGTTAAACCTGTACATCAATAATTTACTGAATAACTTGGTACTTATTAAATATTTTGCATGAACAATGCTTGAAAAAATGGACTTTATCCAGGATAATATTACTAACAACACTTAGTGACTATTAATGATCTTGGCATGATGGACACAGGGCTAGCCCGTCTGTAATATCAGGATGGCGCTAAGCACTGGCCTAAAATGCCAAGGTTTGAAAACTTCAAAATATCTTTCCATGAATAGACAAAGGTAAGTATGAATTACATATATTTTACATTAATAAAGATAAATGCAGTATGGAGCAACGCATGCCGGGGTTTATCAATATTTTATAAAATTAAGTGCCATATTCCATTACATAATATGTGATATTTATAATTGTTGAACCAAATGTTTACGTTAAATACAGTTTGTTGAATCAAATATTCACGATAAATACAGTTTGTTGAACCAGATGTTTACGATAAATACAGTTTGTTGGAACAAAATGTTTACGTTAAATAGAGTTGTTGTTCATGTGCTGAGCTCATATATTTCGAAGTGTTGTGGCCATCGAAAGGCTTTGTGGTTTAAATATGTTTATATTGTGATAAAATTTAAAATTACATCATAACCCCCCCCCCACATTATTACTTATTCTGATTAGAGTAAATATACTTCAAAATCACGGAAGAACCATTTATTTTGTTTTAAATAACGCTTATGTTTTTTTGTTTATGATATGTTAACAAAACAGTTAAAGCAAGAGTGTCAGTGATACACTAGTTTCATAATGTTTTATTTTTACATTTGAAGTTTGATACAGTTTGTTGTACATGTGTTAAGCTCATATAGCACGAAGTGTCCAGTGTAAGCTATTCAAACTAACTAAAGATTTTGTGATTAAAAATATTCATATTGTAAAACGATTTCATACTTCAAGATAAACACAATATAACTTCAAATCCACGCAAGAACAATAAAAATAAATTGCTTTTCGATACCACAACTCATTCGAGTGTGTTTTTTATTTGTTTATGGAGATATGTTTACAACATACTTATTGCAAGTGTCATTGATATACATGTTTTATATACATATTTTATTAATTATAGTGCCTTATTATGTATTATTATATAAAATTGTTATACAAATGTTGAGCATTATTGGTACGAAATGTCCAAATTGAGCCATTGTGAAGTCCGTCGCCGTCATATACATATTAAATTAAATATAGTGCCTTATTACGTATCGTAACATAAACTTGTTTTACAAATGTTGAGCTTAAACGGTACGAAATGTCTAATTTGAGCTATTGTGTAGTCCGTCGCCGTCACAGTTCTTTACTTTTTTATTCAAAAGGTAATTCCAACTTTATTCCTTCACAGTTTATTAAGAGTTTAAATAAAAGTATAACTGTTTGGCGAACAATATTTTTACAAGGCCTAATATAAAAAACGAGGAATCAATTTTTTTTCAAAAATTGCAAAGCACTTGCTATTTGATATGGATGTTTTTATGTTTACTTATTTTTCATTTTGTGCGCTTTATTTTAAGCAGAGAACAATTCTTTTACCTTTTTAGTTGATATAGTTGACAGATTTCTAATAAATGTTTGAAACGAAATTGAGGTCGCTTGTATTCGTATCCTCTAAATTGCTTATCATAAAATTGTAGTTGAAATGAGTATTAAGATCTTCAAATTAAGAATCTTGAGATAATTGTGTTGGAAGGGGGTGTGTCGTGTGTTACAACCAAAATTGTGCTAAGTATATCAATCACTAGCTGTTACAAGTCTAAATAACTTGCACTTCCGGAGAATCCCTATGTCTTCGTTTCTCTAAGATATCGTACTTGTAGGCATTTCAGTTCTTATAAATCGAAGTACCCCATGTGTTTAACAATCCCAAATACTTTGTCTAAAATGTATTTTTCACAGTCGTATGTTCCAATATTTAACTGTTATCTGCTATTACTGAAGAAGATGTTCCATTGTAACCTCATTTCTAAATGTGTATCACCATGAACATGAGCGTCAGCCATATTCTTTAAAACATGAACTATCAATCCTTATGAATATTTACACAGCAAAGGCATGTCAAAAAACAACAACATACATTTCAACTTCGGAGCTTAGAGACTAGGAGTTGTCCTTAACGTAAAGTTTTAAGTCGAACAATAAAGGGTCATAATTGCCATTATATGAAAGGCCGATTTATTTCTTCTAAATGCAAAAAAATGACAATATTTCGGGCGAAGATAAAGTGCCCGTATGGAACTACGTGTGACGTCGACGCCGACACCAACACCGACATCGACGCTAGGGTGAGTAGTATAACTGAACAAATTTTGAAGAAATTTATTAATTATTAAGGGAGGGAACTCTTTCTCATTGCCGTAGATTCAATTATCCATCCCTTCTTTATTTGGCAATTTTCTCATTGTACTTTAGTTTTAATCCGGTTTGGATAGTTTCTTTCCTCCTTCCCACCGAGTTCTTATAATAATATATTGTGTTGGACATATCTTAATTATAACTTTGCTGTTATGGTTGATCCTTTATTTCTATCCACGATCATTTTAGGAGATTGAAAATTATTTTATGTTCTCACTTTATTATTCTTTTTGATGTAGTGTATCTTTACATGGATAATGTATGGCTGTTTTTGACATAAGCTTTATATCTTGTTAATATAATTTCCGATCTAGCAGCCTACGAATAGTCATGCTTAAACTTTAAGCAACCTATTTACCATAATTAGTCGATACGGCAAAGCTTTTAGATCGACAAACAAAAATTAAAAACATCAAAGTGCATTTTTATTGATTAATTTGTGGATGAAATGATGAACAATGACTTATATCAGTGTTACAACACGTTAATTATCAATAATAAGATTATATCTTCAAAATTGGGTCACTAATAATCACATTACATGGTCAATATCTAATAACTACTGCCAGATATCATTTCCAAAAAGTTTGATTTCGATAATATACAAACATTGTATGATTTTTTTAAGAGCATCTTTCTTCGTCAATTGGTTATTTATTGCAAATCGGTCATTTCGGTTCATTGCCATTGTGTCATATGGTGCCTGTCTGGTTTACGATAATAATACAATATTTTTAGATTGGTATAACCTATAAATGATATTTCCTGCATGCTTTGAAGTCCTGAAATTGCTATGCATTTTATGAACATTAGTATTTTCGGATTTCGGAACGTAATACCCGCACCTGCATAAAGCAAATAGTTGCAGGTTAAATCAGCTTAAGTAAGCTAATAAAATATTATTCAATTGCATGCCTGATAAGGAATATGAGATGTCAAAAGTAATTTCTAATATGACAAGTCACGTTTATCGGTCAATGCATTTGAAATTATTGGATAAGCGAAATCGTCTTTAAAATAAATTTTAAAGGAACACAACAACCACGAGCTTGAAATGCTCATCACTTTAGTTAGAATTAAACTAGTTTCTTCAATTTTGCCAAAAAAAGAAGAAATGCACCCACGATAAGTTTAGAATTGCTTCGTGTTTTTATAGCTTTTGTTATTTCGTAGACAAATCAATAACCATTTTTTTGATTACATGACTTTAAATCATCCTGGAAGCAGGCTGTAAACGCGTGGTTGGTGTTGTTTCAAACGTGTCATTGTTATTGATTTAAATGATCTGCTTCAAGAAAAGCACCAAAATATAAAAACACTTCGATATCATTTATGTTATAAAATGATGTTGTTGTATTTTTTTCGCAAATTTATTCGATATCTCACAATTTATAGTTTTTTTTTATCTCTATTCAAATATGTAAACATATAAGGAAGTAAATAATCATTATTCTAAAGCAGCATCCATTTTTTCTATAAAATTAGCCGGTATCGGAACTGATGCCCGGAATCGTTGAACCCAGTTTTATCAAAGACAAACAATTTTTAAATACACTATTTTAAGCGACTTGCTTATTCGTAATACATTCTGGAAAGGAGATGTATAAATTCCGGATTATTCATAAAACACACATATTGTGAATTGAAGTGCATGTAATCTGAGTACGCGCTAATTAACCACCACCTCAAAATTGTCTATTTCAATGGTACATATATTTCTATTAAGAATAAACTTTTCTCCCACCTCAGATAAGTAGATCCAATATTTTAACCATGCTAGATATTCTTATCTTGCCAACGGGCAACGATGAAATGCCCGTATGGAAGCCCTTCTACCACATTGTAATTACCTCCCTTGTTGAAGACTGTCGTCAGTAGCATCAAGGAAATCTTGTCTTATGGTAATATTTAGAACGCTAATTAATTATTTCTCGCTTCAAATGTCACCAGAAAACTGTTTTCAGGCACCATTCTAGTAATAATTCTTCATTCTCCTTAGAACTATTTAAAAAGACCGATTTGACTATTAACATTAACTGGATCACTGCGCGTTTATCCATGACAACCACGTGCTATCGCATATCCATACGCAATTATTTTCACTAAGCAAAAAGAGTTCCAGCAAAAAATACATTTTTACTTAATTTTGTTTAACTGAGTTGGGAGAAAAAGCAACTACCATAGCCGCTCGTATAAGATAGGTTCATCCCGACCCTCGCGCAGGGTGTTTTGCGGAAACTCGGTAAACCTCGTTTCCGCAAAACACCCTACGCTCGGGTCAGAATGAACCTATCTTACACTCTCGGCCATGGAAGATACTTATAATCTAGCTTACGTTAGTACTTCATGTGTGTATCAAGCATTGTAAACCTGTACTTTAACCATCTCCTGCCTTCATTTTACTTTCAATGATCATAATAGGATCAGTTGTTGAACCACTCAATAAAAATGCGTTGTCCTAGTACTTAATGCCGACAACAAAGAACAGTGAAAGAAAAAAATGAAAATATATTTAACATAGTAAGACATAAGAACATGGTCAGCAGGTACAAACCTTTTTATATAGAATATATTGCGTTTATATGCCAACCATTTGTGGATGGGACAATGTCCCCGGTGATTATAAGTATCTTCCATGGCCGAGAGTGTAAGATAGGTTCATTCCGACTCGAGTGTAGGGTGTTTTGCGGAAACGAGGTTTACCGAGTGTCCGCAAAACACCCTGCGCGAGGGTCGGGATGAACCTATCTTACACGAGCGGCTATGGTAGATGCTTTTTCTCCCACTTCAGTTAAACAAAATTAAGTAAAAATGTGTTGCTTTTTTTGCTGGAACTCTTTTGTGCTTAGTGAAAATAATTGCGTACGGATATGCGATAATTCGTGGTTGTCATGGATATTCGCGCAGTGATTCAGAGTATGTAAATGGTCTGATCGGTCTTTAAATAGTTCTAAGAAGAGTGAAGCATTATTTCTCGAAAGGTGCTTGAAAACTGTTTTCTGGTGAATTTTGAAGCGAGAAATAATTAACTAGCGTTCTAAGTATTGCCACAAGACAAGGTTTCCATGAATCGCTACAGACGACAGTCTTCAACAAGGGAGGTAATAACAATGTGGTGACCAATAAAAGAAGTTTCATACGGGCATTTTATCTTCGCCCGTTGGCAAGATTATAAGTATCTTCCATGGTCGAGAGTGTAAGATAGGTTCATTCCGACCCGAGCGTAGGGTGTTTTGCGGAAACGAGGTTTACCGCATATTGCCACCAGACAAGATTTCCATGATGCGCTACAGACGACAGTCTTCAACAAGGGGTAATTACAATGTGGTGACCATTAAAAGAAGTTCCATACGGGCATTTTATCTTTGCCCGTGGGCAAGATAAGAATTTCTATCATGGTTAAATTAATGGATCTACTTATCTGAGGTGGGAGAAAAATAAATCCACGAAGGCTAATTTGCCCCTGTGGTTTATTTTGGAAGCGTGCATTACGTAATTGATTAAACAGGAATATCTTTTATAAAATGCCATTAGTTTTCGTTGAAACTATTATATTTCTAACGTACCCTATACATATCTGTAACTTATACCACTCTTATTCACTTAATACGGGGAACATTGACTGCCAGCACTGTATATTTTAATAGAACAATAGACCAACTGACGAAACTTATATTACTTATGCACGATATCAAAATTTGTATGTATGACTACTCTTATTGACTTAGCGATTTTATGTTGCAGTATTATTAAGGAAAATAATGTCGTTAAACATATTTTAAATGCGATACTGTCAAAACATTAAGACTGCACATATTCATGTGTGTTTCATTCAAAAATAAAATAAGAATCAAGAATGTATTTAATGCTGAAATAAAATTGCAATAGCTTTGAATTAAATGTTAAGCATTCAAATTTAAAAGAAAATGAGTCTCGATGAAACGCCAAATAGATAAACTTGAACACAAAATATTTATTATAGTCTAATCATACATACCATGGTATTTCAAACATTTCGTTAGTGTATCTATCCTAAATATTATTGAGCATCCGATTCTTTGAGCTCAAAATCATCTTGTGTAATTAGTCGACATTAGCTGAGCGCAACTGTCGATTTAATTTATAAATACAGCAATATTAACCAAAAGAAATGGTGTGTGTGCGTTTTCCCACTAAGTATATTAAACAAAGTAATGACTATAAGGCTCTAAAGCTGTCCAATTGGTCGGAATCTTTTTAAATGATTAAATCAGAATTCGTTCGGCGATCCAAAAGGCAGAGCCTTAAGCATTAACACTAATATAGTTTAGCTTGTACACTTTTTTGTTTATATTCCATATATTTTGTAGTAAAAATGAACTGATAACGTTTCAATTTTTTAATTTGAAATAAAATAAAGTAAAATAAATTAAAAACAACAACTTGGTAAGGCTTGGTAAGAATCGTACGACGAATTTCCTTCGTGATAAGTAATCGTGTACGCTTCCGACTCCGCTATCGATAAGCCGAAGTGACTTTCTGACGTCATTGGCCGGGAAGCGCACAGTGACACAGAAAACGTTTCCCAATGGTCCACAAAACCTTGCACCCACTTAAAATGATAGTACATAGGTTTAACATTCTACAGGAAAACAGAAGGTGACTCTTCTGTAGTATAATCATGCCTACACTCCGATTCAACGGTTTTGTACTTTCCCAAAGATATCAATGGCGAATGATTTTATTTTTAATTCAAACAGACAAATAAGATTGTACGGAAAGTTCAGTATGTCGTGTCCGTAAAATAAACACAAAGCTGTTAAATTGTTTGTTTAGATGTCTGCACATGCTTTTGGAGGATTGAAAGTGCCTTAGCCACGACGTTTTGGCCATTCACACATTGGGACGGATCGAAACGGTGTGTATGGCTCTGCCACTTTAACTTTTATCCGGGTACTTAGCTAGTATATAACATTCATGTTGTTTACACCTAGCTTGGTGGAGGATGAACTCGTACTATTATTATAAAGCGAGCTCGAATTATACCGATGAGATAGGGTTTTCAGTAAAAAGAGTATTAATGCTTTAATACTTAGTAATGGCATTTGATCATTAAATGTAACAGGTACAGGTTCGTAGGTTTAAAATATAACATCAGTTGATTTTAAGGGCCAAACCACAATGTCTAATGTTTTATGTCTTTTAGATCTTCTTTTTCATATTTTATTCAGATAAAGTTTAATCTATTATCACTGTAAGAAAGCTGATAACTCCTTTCGAGACATCGTTTTAATTGAAGTGTTATTTTTTTATGCAATCAAAATCATTCACGATCATTTTCAGGAGTAATTTGTGAATACCTATAATAAATAAGCAAACAATCGGTATTGATATAAAAATAAATCATATCAAAACTTGAATAAAAGAATACATATAAGTAATGTTATCATACAAATTAAACATTTTTTTCTATATTTAAATCTATATTACAGGAATATCGATTCACTACAACAGGCGCAGGCTTATTTATGCCACACTCATATAGCTGTTATAGCTATCATCAGTTAAAATAAAGATAAAAGAAATACTATATTCCAGAGGCCATTAATATGACAATCCTTAACCAAACTCAATCAGTTTGGGTATAACTTGTAATTGTCCGCGCTCCGCAGGAAAAATGTAAACATATTTCGAAGTATAAAGCAATTTGAAACTCGTTTGAAGCCGAAATGCATACACTATCCTAATCTTAAATCAAAGTATACGCGAATATCACCCATGTTTCTAGACAATAATGTAATATCCCGCTACGTCCACAATGGTACATTACAAACATCCTATAACTATACTGGTACTTAAAAATTTGAAGAAGTCATGAGTCGTCCTACTAGTGATGGGAAACCGGCTTAGATTTTCATAATCGATTCATCGGATAATCGATCGATCAGGGTATCGCCTGTAATCGGAGAGTATCACAAACGCATCATTTACTGATGTATATATCAATGAGGATCAAGTGTTCATGTATTTTTCATTTCTTATGTTTCAGTTGGAAAACAGCTTTTTTCTGGCACATTGAATAATTTTAAAAATATTTATTCCAAGGTTTATGCGATTATCAACCGAAAGCGATGGTCAACAATGTCTCATCCTGTAAAAATAATACAGGGGCGTAGCTAGGCCACTTCGAAGTATACGTACAATTGTGGGTGAAATAGGCGGAATGCGGGATTTCCCGTTCACGGTAAACGTTAAGAAGTCCAAGACCGGACACACGTTCTGTTGTCATTGTTGATCGGAGGTATGTTTTTAACCTCCTAATCGTTGAGAATGACCCCTCCACAGTAGCGGTCAACACGGGCATAACCAGCAGCACTAAAATGCACATCCTAATGCTTGTGAATGCGTTTTTGAACAGGGTTGTTTTCAACACTGTTCAGTGTAGCCACAAACTCGACACTTACAACAGAAAATTCCTATTAATAGTAACAAATGTCGCCAGCCGATTTACCACCAAAATATAGTTTGAGAAAGTGCAGACTACATTAATTGCAAGCTATGTTTCAAATAACCGAGGTAGATTTGACAAAGCAAGAAGCAATCATAACGCAATATCTATTTAAATAATTTAATCTGTTGAACTTAGATAAAGATAACATTAAAGTAGTATTCCTGCAACAAAAGATGAATGAACATCGAAACGTAAACAAAGAATTACTAAGCGCATCATTCAATCACGTGACACAATGATGAAGCCAAGTGAATTTACAGTCGAAGAGAGATAATCCTGTTATGAGATAATGCAGTAAGTTAATCAGATTTCTCTGCCTTGCCTTGGTAAAGAAGAAGCAGGAAATCCAAGCTTGATTGATTGTCGTGCACATTTGAAGTCTACAGAGATGTTTGTTTTACCTTGTTTTAGAAAACTTAATTGTTTTACTTGGAATCTGATGTTTTGATGGTTAGTATTGATTTGCATTTGTAGTTTTTTGTGTTTGTCTTGGGTTAGCAATGGACTGGAATGATCATTATTTTATTCAGCTGCATTTATTTAGTTTTGTCATGTATTTTTACGACATCAGCAGATTTCATGTGGGTTTGGTTACAGATGATAACACGCATGGATAACAGAAGTCACCATGGGAGTATGAGGGAGTAGGAGTGTTTGATTCCATAAATCAGTAAGTTCTATGTCAATGATTTGTTTTATAATGTACTGTGTTGTTGTTGTTGTTTTAAACGCTTGTATTATGTGTGTTTTATATGCTTTAGCCATTTAATTTAGTCTGCCAATGCACACGATTAAATCAAACCTGGTGTAAGATATAAGACTGTTTACGATGTTAACTTATTAACATGTTATTATTCATTATCTTATGGTTGTTTATATTTATATCTTCATGACGCTCCGATATTATATCTACATTCGATAATGTTGAATATAGAGCTATTGAAGAACACTGTGTTTGCTGTTTGAATTTTAACTGCTACATAAGCAGTAACCTGGTAGCCTGGATATATAGACCCATCCTCGCGTAGGAATTACAAATGTATTCTCATTTTTAAACCTGGAATGACCTAGAAAGCAACAATGGTCTCATTGATCTCAATTATCACACAGTTTCCCTGCTTAAAACGCCACGTGATAGCCCACGTGGGAATAACAAACGTGCTAAAGTGCTGACGAGTTACCTGACGATATAGAAATAGAAGAGAGTTGCTGACCATATAGACAATGAAGGAAAAAAAGTTTTGAAATTAAAGTCACCCTGCATTATGGCTACAAAAATGTCAGATGCCTCGCAGCTTTTTCGTTGTGCGTCAGACTTGCCATGATTTCCAACAACCTGATAAATGAAGTAAACCAATCTAATTTCAAGCCAAACTGTCTTGTTAACAATGAATTATTATATGAAGTAAATAATGTGCGATATTTGAATCTATCGATTAAAAGTATTTTAGATGTCAAACTCGCGCTTTAATAACATTGACTGTGTGGGTATTACACATACACACAAAGACTCACACACCGTCATTTGTACAAAGGCAATTGTTTGAAAATGGAAAATAGCACGGGAATACTTGCCTTAAAATGGCATTTGGTTTTGCTCGATTTAACGAAAACTGATAATTTATAATATTTTCAAGAGAAAGTACCAATGACTCTAACCCACAACCATTTTGGTGAGAAGCAGCATATGTATTTAATGCTCGTTTTGTGCCATGAACATAATTACATGTATAGCTTTCGCGTTTAGAGTGCGTTCGACTAATTTCAACGTTATTATTTAAATGTTTGATGAAACGTGATACATGTGACAAATGACATTCATACCTTTGTAACATTGCTCCGATCTTTGAATACATCATTCACGAGTACTCGACTCCGATTATCTATACGTCAGCAAATATACTGCAGGGAGCACAGAATATGCCGTCATTTGACAATGAGTACCGCAGCCATGGATAGGTTGAAAAGTAGTTGGCTTGCATTTTCCTGAACATTCCCGCGAATATTCTACAATTTTTACAACAATCTCATTGATTGCATTAAAATTTTTTGGCTTGCAAAAGGTTCATATTTTTTTCAAAATAATGCAGTTTTTACAGGGGTTGTGGAAGGGGTGGTTGCAATTTCAAATAAGTAATACACATTACTTAACTTTTGACCACTCATTATGATACGAGTGACGACGAACTTAATTTGGGAGGGGGTATATAAAAAGATCCTTTACATTGTAATGCAAAGTTACAGAAGGTATACTCCAAAAAAAGTCAAGGACTGTTTCTGTCGTATTCATAAGTATAAACACAAGCTGCAGTCAGCCATTAACGTTTTACCCCCAGGATATTCGACAATATTGAGAAATGGGTCTTGTAAATATCTGTAGAGAATATATTTCTTCTGATATATGAAATAAATAGCTAGCAGCACATCTTTAAAAGCAAAATATATCATTAATATGAATATGAACCTCTATCATAAATGTGTGCTTTATCGTCCTCTAATATCAAATGCTACGGACACTACACATTTAATTATGCTTCACAAATAACCTAAATAAAATGTACCTCATTTGGAAGGAAAACTTATAGAAATGTTCCCATTTTGCTGTTAAGATGTTTAGATTATCAGCATCGTCAACTGTTTGAAGATTATCTTTGAAGATGTGAAGATGGTGTAGTTCAAAGTTGGCGTTTAACATTTTAAAGCTTGCCGACTTTGTTCAGATATATTCAGTATCTATCGACGATTCATTCACGACTGGACAATAAGGGAAACTACTCACTAGGGTTGTAAAATTGTGTATACTGCATCGATAAAAAAAATGCGTTCCTTCAGCTAAGCGGTAAACGAAGCTCTTACTGAAAAATAGGATTTTCATAGATTTTATTGTCTCACATATTCAAAATAGGCGGCCCGCGAACGCTTCACCCCCCCTAACCTTCAGTTTTTATTGCATATTTAGTTCCAGATTTTTTCTGACTTGTGCGGCGAACTGTACGCACGGGCGTTTTGTGAGTAACTGCAGCTACGCTATATGTTTTGTTATTTGTCAATGACTTGAACCAGTTTTGAAAATTAAATTGAAACAAAAAAATAGACATCAGAAATTGCTTTTGGATTGCATTACCTATTAAAAAAACGAGTAATTGGAAATTATAATAGCAAACATTTTCTCACGTATTTTCGGAATTTGATGGCAAATATTTTTATTCTTTAAATATTTTCTGTTTTCACATCGATTGATTTTGACGTTCATTTCAATATGTGAGCACAGCTAGGGTCGATCAAGCCTAGTTTCATATGAATCTGGGCTTGCATGATCCTAACCATTTTGCTGGATAATTTGCACTTTTCCAGCATCTGGTTGGCCGATTGCAAGGGTAATCAAATATTTTGAAATTGGGATCTCTGTCTTCCATCATAAAGCTATTTGAACGCAAAGAAAAAACATAAGAAAAGTGTTGTTTAAACTCAAAAGTAGCGGTTGCTTGATTAGCTCTAAGTTACTACGCTTTATAAAGTTGGAAATTTACTAGATTCAAGCCCATTTTTTTTTTCGATTTTTCGATTATGGAACGATGTGGTCGCCGATCGCCGAGTTACGAATGCCTGTCGAATAATCGACAATCGGCGATCTTCGGTCCATTTCTACGCCCTACCATGCTTCGTACGACTTACAAGCCTTGTTCATTTTAACACGTATGACTCGTATATTTAGAATAAATAGCCAGTGATCATTTAAGAAACACACCGAAGTAATTAAAATTGAACTTTATGAGGTGGTATCGGCTGGTATCGGTTGATGTACTGAAAACGGTATGAATGTTATCCCTATATAACTAAGGAAACCCATCCGCGGACAACAACGCTGATCTTCGTCTTAAAAAAGATCGAGAAAACATAACCTGGTGAAAGCTGAAATGTTTGCACATTATTTCCCGGCACAGTTTGAACGTAATACATTTGCAAAAAATGAGTACTTAGAATTAAACAATGGAAACGAGTTTAAAGCAACAGTTATACTGATTGAATAAACCAACACCATATATTGTTGAAACTTTGTATTAAGCATTAAACAACACAAGTTCCGTTTCTAAAACAAATAGAGTATTCGATACAACTCGATAAAATGTAGAGTATGAGTAGAAACAATGCGGTGAAATACAAACAACCAAAATAGAGCATGGAGAGCCGGCATGATGAGCAAGTTTTTTTAATTCACAAACCATTCATTTTCAAACGCTATACAGATTGACAGAAGTTTCTATATTCTTACGCTTAAAAAATGTCATTGCAGATTGATAAAAAGGTAATAGTCAGTTTTCTTTAAATATTGACAACTTACCCACATACATTTATAAATAAGAGAATAAGTTATCCTATGAAATTATTTTTTCTTTGCTGTCACCTTTAAATGATGTTGAATGAAACTAAATCATATATGAAAATATAGGGTAATTAATTTGATTCTGAATTTTATGCGGGATATTGTTTTCGCCTGTATTTTTTGCAGATTCGGTTTTCATGACACTTGTGAACATATTTTTTTCCTATGACTACTCCTGAAATGAAATACTGCAATCTGAGTTTGTTATCGATAAGTCAAAGTAAGAACATTGTGTTAATCTTCCCACAAAGACATTAAAATAAACCTACCCCTCGAACGGATTATGATAGAATACATAATGTTCCTGTTGATTTAAAAATTCGACCAAATAATGTTACCAGTATCTTAAACAGGTTTATTTACAATCAAGTGACAAATGAAATGTTACATATGTCTGTGCGTGTGTGTGTGTGCGTGCGTGTGCGCGTGTGTGAATATAGTTATAAACGTAATATTATTATTATCAGACTGATACATTGAATTAAGACAAAGTTGTTGTTGAATGGTTTGTTTATTTATTTAATCTGTTACTCAAAGATAATTTAGCTTACAAACAGTTTTATCATATAAATTTGATCATGGTTCATGTTTTCTTAAGCGAATGTGTTTGTACAGGCGTTAGTTATATCGGTCATAGATATACAGTAGAAAAAGAATTCATAACAGTTTTATTTAGAAAATTATATTGCATTTTAGAGATATAGCTGTTAGCATTGTGATATTTAAGAATCTAATTATAAATCTTTTTCCGTCATATATGTATATATCAGCCATTGTATTTCACTTATTTGACCACGGTTTATATTGGCCTATTTTAAATATGTGTTGTGCTGTGTATTTCTTTTGAATAAAATTTCTTCTTCGATATGATGTGATCAAAAAATACTCTGTCCGAATAATGCTACCCATATTCCGTATATATCCATTTTCTGTGGTGAAGAATATCATTTCCATTTATAATATCAACGTAAAATACAGAACCAAATGTCTATTGAACTAGAAAGCAATACTTTTATTACAGTGTAAAGGGAAACAAACGGGGTGATTTTAAAACAACACTATGATCTTGGTTCATGGCGCAAGTATCAAACGGACAAACAAATGTGAAGCACACAAGTAAAAAAGTGAAGCCAAATGTTACCGCGTAAATGTTTTTACCTATAGCCACACATGCAGAGGATATGACATACACTTAAAATCGAACAAAACAAATTTTAACGTCGGACTTTTTGTTCGCCCGAATAACTTACGTATTCTAAACTTGATGAATTGTAGCCTTTGTGAGTTTTTTTTTCAATTTTAGCAAATTCGTTTTGATAATTTTCGTATTGACATTTGTAGAAATACACTCTGATACTGGATCTTGTAATGCACCAGTCAATTGTAACCATGTCCGTGAAATAGCGGGAACTTTCAGTCCTGCCAAGCCCGGGTTAAATCCCCGCCCTGCGTGGACGAACTGATTGTAAAATCACCGCCAAATGCCCCGCATCCCAGGGACTCTAGATAAGGCCTATTCTCCCCTAAATTTGGCGCAAAGGCAAAACCACTTTAGTCACCTGGCACTACCGGACCACCTGGAATGTAAAAACACGGCCCTCTTTCCCGGCTATCCCAGGTATACCCCCGGACCTGACGGGCCTTGGTTACAATTGACTGGTGCATAACAACAAAATCAATTAATAACCTTTTGATTGTTCACAATATTTAGACCATAACAAAATAATTCTACGTTTAGCGTCCGTTATGTAACCTACCTATAAGGCGGGCAGAAAAAATGGCAAGAAGAAACACACATATATTTTTTCATAAATTCAGTCTTTTAACAATAGAAGCCAAAAAAGTTTCTCGGCAATGCTAGAATAAAAAGAAGCTTTCTGGTTCTTTAATTACTTAAGTAAAATATATTTATGATCTATATTCTGCTTATGTTATGTTTCCATTTTTTCCATCAAATCACCTTTATAAATCTTAACTTTAATTTTTGCTACATGTTCTTTTTTGAAAAGTTCAATTTTAAATTTTTGTTATAAATATATATTATTTTTATTTGTCTTAATATTCACGTTTAATTTACAAAAAGCCTTTTAACTCATCCAGCATTCAGATAAATAATAGTTTATATATGTCATACAAAATATGCATCAAGATAGAAGATGAGTTAATAACTAGATATGAATGCATGTACTCTATTGCAAAAACAGCCATATCATTAAACTCGATATCTGCACTAAACTCAGTTATGAGTACTCATAAAGAGTGGTTGATAATTATCATAAACATAAGCTCGTGCGATGAGAACATATCTATTTGGAGGAAAGACGGATAACTGAATATGAACCGGGTAATTGAGTTAGTTGTTTCACCTAGGAAGTTATTATATAACTATTATTTGCACATAATAACATATCTGATTATATCTTTAAACATTCATACAAAAAACATTCTTTGCATCATAATTATGTTATCTAGAATAAGTTTATAAACAATAGTTTATAATTATTATTATATTTATTCATGATGGTGGACACAAATCTTTAAAGTTTTAAAGACAAAGCTTTATCATTGATCAACATCTATTTCCGTAAAATGTTATAACTTTTGAATATAAGACCTTTTGTGGTATACTGTATGCTTTTGCATATTAGCCCTTTGGTGGTATACTGTATACTTATATATATAAGCCCTTTTATTGCATAATGTATAGTTTTAAGCCCTCTGGTGGTATAATGTATACCTTTGTATATATGCCATTTGGTGGTATAGTGTATACCTTTGTATATTAGCCCTTTGGTGGTATAGTGTATACCTTTGTATATATGCCATTTGGTGGTATAGTGTATACCTTTGTATATATGCGATTTGGTGGTATAGTGTATACCTTTGTATATATGCCCTTTGGTGGTATAGTGTATACCTTTGTATATATGCCATTTGGTGGTATAGTGTATACCTTTGTATATATGCCATTTGGTGGTATAGTGTATACCTTTGTATATATGCCATTTGGTGGTATAATGTATACCTTTGTATATATGCCATTTGGTGGTATAATGTATACATTTGTATATATGCCATTTGGTGGTATAATGTATACCTTTGTATATATGCCCTTTGGTGGTATAATGTATACTTTTGTACATAAGCCCTTTGGTGGTATAGTGTATACCTTTGTATATAAGCCCTTTGGTGGTATAGTATATACCTTTGTATATAAGCCCTTTAGTGGTATAATGTATACCTTTGTATATAAGCCCTTTGGTGGTATAGTGTATACCTTTGTATATAAGCCCTTAGGTGGTTTAGTGTATACCTTTGTATATAAGCCCTTTGGTGGTATAGTGTAAACCTTTGTATATATGCCATTTGGTGGTATAGTGTATACCTTTGTATATATGCCCTTTGGTGGTATAATGTATACCTTTGTATATATGCCCTTTGGTGGTATAATGTATACCTTTGTATATAAGCCCTTTGGTGGTATAGTGTATACCTTTGTATATATGCCCTTTGGTGGTATAATGTATACCTTTGTATATATGCCATTTGGTGGTATAGTGTATACCTTTGTTTATATGCCTTGTGGTTTTATAATGTATGCTTTTGCATATAAGCCCTTTGGTGGAATGTGCATGCTTTTGCATATAAGCCCTTTGGTGGCATATAGTATGCCTTTAAGCCCTTTGGTAGTATAATGTATACTTTTGTAAATAAACCCTCTGGTGAAATAATGTATGCTTTTGAATCTAAGGCCTTTGGTGGCATAATATATGCTTTTGCGTATAAGCCCTTTGGTGGTGTAATGTATGCTTTTGCATATAAGCCCTTTGACGGTATAAGGTACGGTTAAGTACAATATACCGAAAATATCTTGTTTGTTTGTGGTGTTTAATAATTTGTAAGGTTGTCAATAAGGACGATGGACCCCTTCCTTTCTAACTGCTAACGTTGTTGCGTTGGCAAGCTTCCAGTATTTATTGTGGTGTAATGTCCTGTAGATGAACGACACCTCGTGACTGAATTGTTGTTTCCTCTCGACACCTTCACTCAAAGCCCTCCGACCTCAATATCTCCCGGAAGTGAATCAATAGTTGACTCATCCGACACCTTCTTTTGGATACTCGCTCGCCCGCAATCCTGCAAAACTCACTCACTCACTCACTCACTCACTCACTCACTCACTCACTCACTCACTCACTCACTCACTCACTCACTCACTCACTCACTCACTCACTCACTCACTCACTCACTCACTCACTCACTCACTCACTCACTCACTCACTCACTCACTCACTCACTCACTCACTCACTCACTCACTCACTCACTCACTCACTCACTCACTCACTCACTCACTCACTCACTCACTCACTCACTCACTCACTCACTCACTCACTCACTCACTCACTCACTCACTCACTCACTCACTCACTCACTCACTCACTCACTCACTCACTCACTCACTCACTCACTCACTCACTCACTCACTCACTCACTCACTCACTCACTCACTCACTCACTCACTCACTCACTCACTCACTCACTCACTCACTCACTCACTCACTCACTCACTCACTCACTCACTCACTCACTCACTCACTCACTCACTCACTCACTCACTCACTCACTCACTCACTCACTCACTCACTCACTCACTCACTCACTCACTCACTCACTCACTCACTCACTCACTCACTCACTCACTCACTCACTCACTCACTCACTCACTCACTCACTCACTCACTCACTCACTCACTCACTCACTCACTCACTCACTCACTCACTCACCATTTAGCTAATTTCACTGCTAGAGCAGAACAGAAGAGAGAAAATCGCATTAAATCAATTATGTACTGTATATTTGAGTTACCTCCCCTGTATTACCTTATTTTAAGAATTATTATGCAATCTTATTCTAATAAGGTCAAACCCAGAACTGCCAGGAGTTTTCCAGTTAATAGGAGTTTTCCCTTTTAGATCCATGTTTTATAAGTGTGTTTTCTGTTAATTACGAACATATTACACACTCTTACTTTTAACTAAACATGAACTTATTTTGTAAATGAAGGATTTTTCCAGGTCGTTTCGCTTTCTGACATTTACATCTTGCTTTCTGACTTGTACATTGTTTTACTGGTCATGTTGATTTATGTCATATTCTATTCAGTTTGTTCTCAACATAAATACCGAATGTTTGATATCTGTTAACTTAAGTTGCACGGTGCTTTGTTAGTAGTATACAAATCACTAAGAAACATCACATGCTCCTTATGACTGAAGAGCATATGTAAGCAAGCACTTTGAAACATGCCAGAAAGCAATATGTAACACAGCCCCGTCTTCTGACACCAGAGGGTGCAAGCTCGGAAAGTTAAACGGAACCGCACGGAAACTCCCGGACGTAACTCCTGAACATTGTATCAAGCAGCCGGTCACTGTCCGGTATATAATTTTTTTTTTTTTGAAAACGGAAATAATCGACAGTATTAGCGCAGAGCCACCTGGTGTGATACTATTAACACTCGTGTTATGACGTATTGCATCATGTTTGCTATATTCGGTCATGCAGTATTCGTCATGATGCTTGCTGACATTCGTCATGCATGTTGAGTATTGGAAAACACAGTAATGGAAGAAATTTAGTCAGGAAGTAAACTATAAAGGTAACTAGAGTAAAAAGATAGCTAAAATAAGAATATTTAACTGACATTAATGAATAAATTAATAAATTACTGACAAGAAATTCAGAAAACATACGCATGCACATTTATGCATAGACAAACGTTGAATGTCACTTTACACCAACCAAAATAAAAGAAGGGACTTGCACGAAGCTAGCATAACAGTTGCCCAAATAACAAATAAAGGATCCAATTACGTGAGATTTAAAAGTAACAAGGCAAGATGTACAAGTCAGAAAGCAAGATGTAATTGTTGTTCAATACCCTTCCATATATATGCATACCTGACACTGGCCCCAACATTCATCAATAACTTGAAAACTATTAAAGCTGCACTCTCACAGATATACGTTTTTACAACTTTTTTATTATTTGTCTTGGAAAGAGCAAATTTTTGCGTAAATATCTGCAAACCAATGATAAAATATTGCTGACAAAGGATGAGATCGCAGATGTTCATATTCACGTTCGAAAATTAATATTTTATGGCTAACGGTTTAAGAAAAATGCATAAAACATCAATTTTTGAACTTAAATATAAAAATCTGCGATTTTTTTTTCGTCAGCAGTGATGCATTTGACATAACTCGCTGACATGAAATATGTCTTTATATAGTCTCATAATGAATGCATCATTGTATCAACAAGGAGATAAAACATACGAAAACTATAATTAGACAACAATAACACACATTTGTTGTCCAAATTTCTTCGAGATATCAAAAGGAAATTAATCGAAAACGCTACGAACAATATATAATCTATGTATGAGGCGGCAACAACTTGTATCTGTTATGTTTTAACTTTTTGCTACCGAGCTTGTTTCGGTAGTTTTTCACATAATTAATGGTACTAAAAACGATCTTAATTAATGAAAACACTATAGCCCTTAGAACTATCCACGGACACTAACGCTCACCACTGCATAAAACGGTGGAAACTTATAAAATAATAATACCCGAACAGAAATAATTGAAGAAAGTTAAACATACATAAGTGCACTCAAAGTATGATACAAAGAGCACCGCACTTGGAAAACTAACACCACTTCTTTCGAAAATTGGCATAAGTGACATAAGTGTCAGAAATGTAAATAAATTAATATCACAGAAATTTGAGATCCACATGATTTTAGTTCTCTTAGAAATTATTTTCAAATACTGACGGACATGTGTTATGTGCATTTATACTGTTATTATCTCGGTTGTAAAATTATATAAAGGTCATTTAAACGATTAGTAAATTTATTTGAAAGAAAGCATTTTAAGTATTCTTAGTTTTCGGAAGGTGATTATTTTCAAAATCGCCTCCCTTAGTCTTCACTCAGGCGCCTATTAATCTTGGAGCCGTATGCATCACTCCGATACGCTGTACGCAAAACAGTTCCACACTTGGTGAACATTTTCTACACTTCTGTTATTGTATTTAATGTTAGGTACAATGGGTATTAAAACCGACAGAGCCAAACTTACCATCCATGTTGACTGGATTTGTCTTGGATAAGTTTCGGTCTGCTTTGTCTGGGTTCTGGAAGTACTCTGGTACCTGTCTCTGTGTCAAGGATTCTCCAATAGCCAATTAGGGCACTCTTATCTCACTTTTCAGGGTGACAAGATGAGCACGTGATCACAAAACTGTCAATTGTAATCGCTGTTTGTGTTAGCTAATGCTTGATTCGTATTTATTATTTATGTTTTTTTTTTTATATCGTGTGAGTTTTACTTTGTAATGTTAAATTCACCTGAATTTGAATTGGTCATTTTTTTTCGTGTTTTGGCAATATTTATTTTTATCAAATACATAAATTAGTATTCATATATGCTCGTGTACTCTCACATGCTTAATGACCAGCACGACGTGATATAAATCGTCTTCATAGAAAGTCAATATTTCTAACCTGATTTGCGACGATCTAAAATGAACAGTAAACAAGGCAGTTAGAACACATGGATTATAAAATGTTGTGACCACCGCATCGATAAAACCGTTGACCTTGTTAGCACAAATTCGTCAATTTTTACAATAACTATTGCACATTTAATGAATGTACTGTAAGTACTACAAAGGAATTTCGGCAAGATTTTGCCTAGAGAACACATGGATTATAAAATGTTGTGCCCACCGCATCGATCAAACCGTTGACATTGCAAGCACAAATTCGTCAATAATTACAATAACTATTGCCAATTAATGAATGTACTGTAAGTACTACTTAAGGACTTTCGGCAAGATGTTGCCTAGAGTGGCAGATTGAAATATGTTCATGGTATGGAAACTATTTTCAATGCTAAGGAAATGTTCCATTGTATATGCTAATGAAAAACATGTTATCTTTGTGCGAAATGTCCAAAATACATTGGTATCATTGGTACGAAACGTCCACAAAATCTCTGGGTAATAAAGTTTAATGTTACAAAACGTACTGAGTTCAACATTATGTTTTGTTCTTGGTAGCTACAAACGATTCCATCCAGTGTACATTCATGTCACACATATTGAAATAAAACTCGAAAACGCCCGATAATCCAGACACTTTTAAATGTTATATAGTACACAAATTCAATTCATTGGTTTAGTTTGTTTAAGTTGTTCAAATATGCAGAATTGTGAAGATAGGCACTCTTTCGGAGTATATACATTATTTGAATAGTTCAAGTCATTTTGGTCGAGGTTGTACTGTTTAAATCAATGTTTTTACCTGAGAACAAACTTATATTAGTATCAGTTATACAGATTTTTAACATTTTACTGCAGTCATTCACTATTGTTAGATACTATAATAATATACTAGTAATCCTATGTCATATGAAATAAGTTGCTGAGCATGTGAAAATATTTACAGATGTATATGATTGCGCAAAAGAGTTACCTGCCTTTAAGGAATTCACAAAAATATTTTTGAGCTATCATATGTGATTTAAGAACATAACAAACTTTTCGAGGACAAATTTCAAAATGGAAAGGGAAAGAGTAACGATATATTCGATATGCATATAGCGGCACTAGTCTTTTCTGGTCATAGATTTTATATGTGTCCGACTGCAGATCGAGAGGCATTTAGTTCGATCCCAACTAGATGCACATAGCTATTTTTATACTTGATTTTTTCATTATATCAGTTTACCCTCATGCTATGAATGATTTTATTACGTATTTTGAGTCTTATCTTTACAAATTATTTCCGACATTTTTGGAAATATAAATGATTTTCTGAATTTCAAGCCTCAAATCTAACAGTTATTTTCTTTTGAAACTTTCAGATTGAAATTGAAGCACTTTTAATCCAAAAATGTGCTTTTTACGAACGGCAAACAGAAATTGTAGATGTTGATGATGAAAAGGGCAGAAAAAGGTCCAAAAGTGCTCCAGCAGTCGAAAGTAAGACCAACAATGACGAATTAGTTATTGACACCAATAAGCATGCTTTTAATTCAAAGACACAAGCGGCAGAATCTGGAGATGTATATCGCACTAGGGCCAAAAGTGCAGCAGTCGAAAATACGACTAAACGTATCGGTATGTAACACGTAAAATAATTCATACAGCAAATTATATATATATTTTTCCAAGTATGTATTTTTCAGAAAATATACATTATTGAATACTGTTCTTTGCGAATCGCTGAAAGAAATAAGTGCATTTCAACGTTTGACATTTGACCTGACACAGCCATTTTCAAACTCAAAATAGATAGCATACATGCCGATATCAAAAGCATTCCATTCTTGGATAAATCAAGGACCAAATAAATTGATGCCCGGTCGGATAAAACGAACCTTGTCGCATGTTTGAGAGCTTAAAGCAAATAGGCGAAAAAGTCCGAATTTTGCGGAAGTAACAAAATAATCAACTTGATTCTAGCTTCTGTTTAAATAGAAAGTCATACATATACAATCATTTAATAGTAATATACATTTTGTTTCGTACAATTCTGTGGTTAAATTGAACAATGATTCTTGCAAACCGACTATATATATCTTCCAGAATGTGTCTATTTTCAGAACAAGAATTATACGTCTGTGGTTGGATAGAGACACAAGATCAACAAGCTTATAGATATTGCACAAGAAGAGTCCAAACGGCCATTTCGAAATGCAATGCTCATGATAAAAACAAACTTTTAATATACCAAGGCAAGATAGGAATTTATGCGACCCAGGCCCTTTATTTGGAAGAATTGTTTAAATCAGCACAACATATGGAACGCATGAACCTTTCGAACATACAAAAGCACAGATGTCGTGATTCTCCAGTTGTAATAATCGTTTCAAGCTCTGAGTGCGGAAAGATTGAGGAGTTTTGTGCCAGCCTTGAACCTGATCTAAAAGAAAAGAAATTGGTTTGCGTTTTAATTGTGAACGAAAATGGTTATATAGAAAAACCCATTGTTGTCGAAACAACATGGGGTCTTTTGCAGCAATGTTCACAAACAGATCAGATAGCATGTTGCGTTGATGACCTGTTGGAAAGACATATTTTCAGGTTCTATGAGAATGTATTGAAAGTACATTTTGATTCTATGTCAACAAGAGAGAAACATTGCTTAGGTAAGTTTATCTCTTTCTTTTTATTCGTTTGCTGGCTAGGGTATTTACATTATACTCTGCATAAGCAAAAGTGAATTCAATTTTAGTTTTCTATTTAACATTACTTTAAACATGAACGATGTAGCTTCTATAAGGTGATACTACCGTTTTAACGTGTTTTGGATTTAATTTGAATTTATTTAACATGTACAGATTATTTAAACATACAAATGAAAAAAAGGAATGTATCGTTTGTAATGAACGTGCAAGCTCATACCAAGTTATGCTGAAACATTTATAAAACACATTGATTTAAAGCGTTATAGGAAATATGGTACATATAATAAGTCAGAAGATATATCTAGTTAAGAAAAATCCTCATTGATAGAAACCTGTAAACACGTTCACTTGTTATGTATAATGTCTAAGGAAAACATTTACAGCAAGTCATATTGATATTAATGACAGTTTCGGATAAAATGCTGAAGGAACATCATGAACGCATTTTGTATCAGTGGATCTAATGTCAACGTCGCTCGCAATAAAAAACATAAAGATAGGTTTATGCTCGATACGTTTTAATATTGCTGTGTGTCACGGCAATGTGCAGAAGTACATAACAAATACCTTTTTGGATAAAGTGGGATCAAGATCAAGGTCACTGTTACACAAACGGTCCCTGTTCAATAACCTTAGTTGTTTAGTATACATCATTGTAATAAAAATTGGTTTATAGCAAGTCATAAACAGATGCATAAATAGAAACATAGTGTTTGTTCAGTACCTTGAGTTTGGAATGATGTATTGCGTAAAAACTAAGAGAAAAGATGTACCTCTGGATTTAAGTTGGCTCATGTGGAAAGGAATAGGACGAGAGCAATACAAAAGTAGCTGCTAGTTTTAGAAATTCAAATCATACCCAAAACTTAACTTCTTGAGTGAACAAGTTAAAACAGGTGTCGCATTGAAGTAGAAGTTATAAATTTTAGATCACGCTGATAGTCTGTTTTGTAAATTGAAATCGATTTTTTAAAGACCAAGACAAGGAAAATGATGAAGTCCTGGGGGAAGCGGCAGCCTTGCACGCCAAGTTTGAAGTACCTCTCCCGGAATGGCTTGAGCGCCGGGCAGAATCTGTCATCGATATTTGCGAGGATGAATATATTCTCAAGGAATTGGAACCTGTAATAATAATAATAATAATAATATATTATCAGGCTTATTAATTTCGAGTTATCTAAATGTTAAGCAAATTATTTTTCCTTTTACTCTACATTAATCCAATTACAAAACTATCAATGTTCTGCAATCCCGATTCATAGAGTCAGTCTCCATTACGATTTTACTTTTTATAACACATATATAATGATAAGGATTCTGGTTTAATGATATTCTATATGATTAATGTTTTAATAATCAATCTTATGATTTGCTGTTAGTGCATAGAACCTAAATAACAATCGATCTAGTCATACATTTTAGATCTTCGTTTTACATAAATGTTTGTTTACATATTTACCTAGGTATTTCGTAAGCTTGAACAAATGCCGTTTGTGTTTGACATTGTTCCGGAAGGAAAACAAATCGCTGTTAAAGTTTTGAAAGCTTCAACAAAAAAGGAAACTACTCAACAAGTTGATGCGGTAAAAAAGGAATGCAAAATAAAGGCAGACTTATTCAAAATCAAGACTATTACTTTCAACAAATGCACAAAGTACAAATATGAAAGTGGTAACGAGCTATCAGTAGAGAACAGAACTGGTACGCTGAGCGGATTCGCTAAGATGACGCAGCTTCAAACGGAGAAGATGGTTGCAATTTTAGCTCGACACGTTGCAGAGGATACACTTTCAAGACATTTTGATTCAACATTGAAGATACAAAAAGAAAATGTTGGGGACATTTGGCCTCGGCCTTCAAATCTTGATCGTTATTCTGATATATCTATTGCAGACGTATCAAAGGAAATATCACAACACTGTGACAAGAAGTTCAAAAATGAGGATAACGAACGCTTAAACGCGGTACCTTTGCAAACCGACTCCGGTGAACAGAAAAAGCGACGTTTTGAACGAGTTCATATTTGGGGTGCAAAGTCTAGACCAGGAACGGCGCAAGTAAAAGAATACGGCATTTCACGACCAGACGCCACAAGTCTCATTTACATTGCAAAAGAACCACATGCTTCTAGCGAAACTAACTGGAAAAAGGGCGATAGTGGCGCAATGGTGCTTTCTGAACGATACCGGAAAGAAAAAGATCAAAATTTGATTGCACTGGGATTATATATTGGAGAAAGCATCGAAGACGATGGCGCAAAATATGTTGTGTTCCCATTACAGAGTGGCTTTGGTCATCTCTCGGAGGATTATGACGCAACATTTTCACTTTACAGTGATGAAAGTAGTGAAGAAGACTCACAATCGATGTCCATGTAAATGTTTGGACTAAAAGGTTAGAGCTACACTCAAATCGTATTTTGGAGTAAGAGTACATCTTTAAATGGAATGGTGTGAATAGTTCTGTTCATTGTTAATGTCCGCATACACTAATGTCTTACACTTAAACTTAGTGAAGTGGATTTCTAAATATGGTAAAATTGCTTTGTGGTCTTTTACAAAATCAGCGTTTATGATTGTGACATACACACCAATTTTCAATATATTTGCTTGACAAATAGAAGTTCTATAGGTAAAATCAAGTTTTGCAGTATTGAGTCTTGACTCAAGACGAAAGTGAACATGAAGTAAACATTACGCATCAGTTAAACATTCATAGGAATATGCCTATATATTTTTATCGTTGCAGTGTTTCATTAAACAAGAACAGCATTGTGACTGCGAGAAGGTAACCCAGTCAGCTTAACGACAATGGCCCTCTTCCAGCCAAATGCCGTTTACATCATTATGCCATTACCGTAGGTACGTTTCCGGTAGCGGTGTTATCACTGTGACATTGTACCGGTACAGTACTGGCAAACCACATCAGGTTATTACTGGTAGCATATTCCAAAACCTAATCTGCAACCAATATACCCGGTTCCGGGGTAATCATTGGCTTATGGCAGGCTAATAGTACTTTCTCGGAACTGGCCAATTCGGGCATTGAATCAGCGCCCATTTCAATTGTCTGACTCTTTTTCTATTAAAGATGCACTCTTATTCCCAAATACGATTTTCCACATTTAATAATATTGTTTTAATATTCCAAAAAAAGATAAATAAATGTCAAAAACAATAGTTCTTATGAAGGATACCGAGTTTAATTTGAAAGAAATGCGCATAAAACTAGGTATTTCTACCTTATGAGACTATTGTAGATCACAGAAAATCTTTAAGCACTCACGAATCATTGAATATGTTTGCGCTTTTGGCTATTGAATACTCGGCGGTTACCATCTTCTTATCCGAAATTAATATTTTCCATAAATGCATTGTTAAGTTAATGGTTTATCAGTCAAAATTGTTGTTTGTTATACATGTGTTGGTATTGATTTTGAATAAGAGTGTCACTTTAAGTTATTTTCTTTGCGATTGTTTTTTTGTGTCAAATATGTTTAGATCAGTTTTCTATTTTCCTGGATAGTACTCGTGGGCTACAATCATATTCTATCCATTATATATATATATATATATATATATATATATATATATATATATATATATATATATATATATATATATATATATATATATATATATATATATATATATATATATATATATATATATAAATAGTTATAAATAGGTTCAAGAAACAAATATGTTCGTAATTGAACATTCTAATTTATTTCATGATTTCAAATTCCTTTAACTTATATATTTAAGAAACTATTACTGTCAACTTAATACATTTTTTACATGTTATGTTTAGTAATAGAATACTATGACGATAAATTCTTAACGAATGAAGCGTTTTCAAATGACTATTATCTGAGTATATTATTAAATTTAATATTGACCTTCTAACTTACCACCGCCGCTCAATACTTTTTTCTTAATCTTCTGAGTAACTTCGCGTAAATTGGCAAACAAGTTTGCCGGTTACACTTGATGCAGACAGTAGCACTGATAAGCTGACGTACGTGTTTCGTATTCAATGTTATATATGCAATGTATAGTTCATGTGCTATAAATAATACTGACTTACCTCCGTGGGTTTGATGTCTAATTCTCTAAGATGTTTAACATAATCATGAAAATGCCATTTCGTTTTCTTCTGTACTTAAAGAAATGAAGTCGTACATATCATAAATATCTGGTTATGTAAGTAATACATATTCATACTGTTTAACGTTTTCAATGAAAAAGACAATGAAAACAAATGCTTGTCGATGCCAAAATATGTTTCGTTTTCAATCACACTTGTGTATTTGTTTATGGTATTTTTACAAAACATTTACTGCATGTGTCAGTGATTTTCTAGTTTCATACATACATTTTATACATTAGAGTGCTTTTTTCTGTTATACATTATGTGCTTTTTATCTTAAACGTTAGATACAGTTTGGTGTACATGTGACAAGTTGATCAAGTATGAAGTGCTGTGACTACCTAAATGCATTATGGTTTAAATATATTCATATCGTAAAATTATTTAAAATTACAACATAAAAAACATTATTAATTATACGGATAAGAGTACTGATACTTCAAAGTCACGGAAGAAAAATACAAACAAATGCTTGTCGATACCACAATATGTTTTGTTTTTTATTACACTTGTGTCATTTTTAATAATATGTTTACCAAACATGTACTGCAAGTGTCAGTGATATGCTAGTTGCATACATACATTTTATACATTAAAGTGCTACTTTCCGTTTTTACATTATGCGCTTTTTTTATTTGACGTTAGATACAGCTTGTTGTACAGGTGTTTAGCTGATATAGTACGAAGTGTCCAGTGTTTAAAAATGTTCATATTGTTAAATGTTTCAATCTAAAAGATAAGCATATTATTACTGATACCGATATCAAAAATTCCTCTTCAAAAACTCGGATGAAAAGTATAAATATAATTACATGCCGTTGCCATGACTTGTATTTTTTATAGTGTGTGTATTTTTTTTATTTATTATTGTGATGAGTTTACATAATATTGAGTACATGTGCATGTTATATTTAGATAATTCATACAATTAAGTGCCATATTCTGTTGCATAATCATGTGATATTTATATTTAATGAATACAATGTTTACGTTAAATACAGTTCGTTGAATATGTGTTGAGCTCATATTTTTCGTATTTTGTTTTTACTTACACTTGTGTATTTGTTTATGATGTGTTTACAACACAGTGACTGCAAGTAACAGTGATAAACTAGTTTCATATATGCGTTTTTTTTACATTATAGTGCCATATTCTCTTTTAACAGTATGTGCCTTTTCATTTGACGTTGGATACAGTTTGTTGTACATGGGTTGAGCTCATAAAGCACGGAGTGTCCAGTGTGAGCTATTGTGTCTACCTAAAGGTTTTATGATTCATATATATTGTAAAACGATTTCAAACTTTTAGATAAACACCGTATAACTTCAAATCCACCGAAGTACAACAGTGTTGTGGCTATCTAAAGGCTTTGAGGTTTACATATATTTATATCGTAAAACAATTTATAATTAACACATAAAAACATTATTACTTATAAGCATTTGAGTAATGTTACTTCAAAGTCACGAAAGAACAATGACAAAAATGCTTTTCGATACCCCAATTTCTTTTGTTTTTTAACTTACGCGTATGCTTATGTCTTTGATATGCTTACAAAACATTTACTGCAAGTAACAGTGATAATTTAGTTACTTATATACATTTTATACATTATAGTGATATTTGTTTTATATTATGTGTCTTGTTAATATACGTTCAACATGTGTTGACCTCATATGGCACGAAATGTCCAGTGTGAGCTATTGAGACTACCTAAAGGTTTTGTGATTCAAAAATATTTATATTGTAAAACGATTTCAAACTACAAGATACTCACAATATAACTTCAAATCGACCGAAAAACAACAAAAATAAATTTGCTTTTCGATACAAAAACCCTTTCGAGTGTATTTATTATTTGTTTATTGATATATGTTTACAAAATACTTATTGTACGTGTCATTGATATACATGTTTTATACGAGTATACATATTTTATGAAATATAGTGCCTAATTTTGTATCATATCATAATTGTTCTACAAATGTTGAGCTTATATAGTACGAAATGTCCAATTTGAGTTATTGTGAAGTCCGTCGCCGTCAATTTTCTTTACATTTTATTCTTAAGATAATTCCAGCTTTCTTTCTTCCCAGTTGATTAAAGTTTAACTGTTTGGTCGACCAGACCTAAAATTAAACACGAGGAATCGTCTTCTTCAAAAATTGCAAAGCATACGAAATTTGAGACGGATGTTTTTATGTTTACTTATTTTTCATTTTGTTTGATTTATTTTAATTAGAGTACATATTAATTATCTTCTTAGTCAATGTAGTTGACAGATTCCCATCCAATAAATATTTGAAACGAAATTGAGTTCGCTTGTTATTGTATCCTCTAAATTGCTTTGCTTATCATATAACTGTTGTAGAAATGAGTATTAAGATCTTCAAATTAAGAATCTTGAAATAATTATGCTGGATAAAAGGGGACGTAACGAGTGTTACAACCAAATTTGTGCTAAATATATCAATCACTTGCTGCTATAAGTGTAAATAACTTGCACATCCAAAGAATACCTATATCTTCGTATCTCTAAGGTACATAAGGCTATGATTTTATTTTATTCAGTATTTTATTCATCGGCGACGGTCGCTTTAATTGCAATGCTGATCCCTGCGCCATACAACATGGCGCTAAAATAGTTACGGGATGTATCGTACTTGTAGAGATTCCAGTTCATATTAAGACGACGATGTGTTTTACTAGCCTAAATTATGTGTCTAAAATGTGTTGCTCACATAAAAAGGCGGTCTATGTACCAATATGTAATAGTTTACTGCTACCACTGAGGAAAATGATCAATTCTAGTTGCATTTTTAAATCTGTTTCACAAAGAATATATGCATAAGCCAAATTCGTTAAATTGCACAACAGAGGCATGTCTTATAAAACAACATCATGTATTTCAACCTCGGTGCTAAAAATTGAGGAATTGTAATGCTTGAATCGAATATACAAAAGTCTTGCAGGTGCGTTGATATGTCATAGGTTTTAGGGCGTTTGTTCAGATTTGTTCCTGTGTCCAGAGGCCAATTTTTGTGAAAATAGCATGTTTTATTGAAGAAATACAACAGATAAACAAAACACAGTCATAAGTCTAAATCCTAAACTGCGATATTTGAGTTTAGACCTGCAACATAAGTTGCAGTAGCAGTAGCAGTAGTAGCAGTAGCAGTGGCAGTGTTAGCAACACATTGTGAAATACGATTACATGTAAAACTTAAACCAGGATACATATTAAGTAAAGTATTTAACAGCCATAATTTGCATTTTATGCATGCTATAGTAATCTATCTTAATCAATTAAGTATGATGGATGGTGGAGAAGCCTTGTTCAAAGTTCCATTGCAATACATCAATAAGTTGCTGAAATATTGACTTATGCCTGCTTACATGCAAAAACTTATATATATATAAATATATAGGGCAATAATTTGCGTTATATGCAAGAAAGAGTTATCCTACTCGATTGCAAAAAGTTTCAATGCAATTCATTACGTAGTTGCTGTGTGATTGATTTATATGTGCTTAAATGCAAAACATAAACCAGAATGTATAAGTCGAACAATAAAGTAGCGAAATTTGCAGTATATTCAAGATAAAGTTGATTAACAAATATAGAACATTTGATAGTTGAGTACCAATGTATACAGTCTCAATGCACATTATATAGTTCTCTCTCCGTCCGTCCCTCCGACCCTTCCTTCCCCTTTCACTCTATCTCCTTCTCAATTACTCTCTCTCCTGCTCCTTCTTCCTTTCCACTCTATATGTCTCCCTCTATCATTCCGTCCTTTTCTGTCTCTCTCCCTCTTTCTCTTTGGCTCTCTCTCTCTCTCTCTCTCTCTCTCTCTCTCTCTCTCTCTCTCTCTCTCTCTCTCTCTTCCTTTCCGTCCAATGTCTCTCTCTCCCCCTTTCATTCCCCCTTTCATCTCCCTGTCTCCCGTCCCCTAGCATTTTCCCCATCCCTCTCTCTCTTTCCCCAAATCAATATATACATGACAAAAACAACATGTTGTTTTGAAACAATGAATAATTATTATGCAATTTTGTACACTGAGAACTACATTTAAAATTTGCTTATTTGTTTTAATATAGTGAGCTATGATATGAATAAAAAGATACCTTATACATCTATAGATTCAAACTTAAAACATTATGAAATCCAAATCTTTTGTTACGTGTTGCATTAAAGCTTTTACATTACGAGTTTAAGCAAATGTTAGAACAGTTAGAAATTAGTCATGCATTGATTTTGTCAAGTTGATCAAGCTACACTACTACTTCTGAACGAACGGAGATACTATTTTATCGACTCGTTGAGAGTCATTATTTTATATGGGGAGTACATATTTTACAGAAAATGAGAGTTTTGCTAAAGAATAATTATTTTGGGGATTCCACGGGCGCAAATACCTTCTTACTCGAGGGTAAAGTAAAAGGGGGTATACATTCATTTTTACCAATTCTATGCCGCAATAAGCGAAGTTAAACATGTCAGAGAGGCTATGCGACGTATTTTATTCCCCTCCTTGACAAAAAGGCGAATACGCGGTATTGTATATCCGTCACAAATATTTAATTTGTGTCGTTTTTTCGCCATCGACTTTTTCGCTTTCAGTTTATCGCTCTTAAAATAACGCTGCAATATCATTTTGATTTATGTCCAGAATAAAACAAATGATATACGTCCCTACATAATGTTAATGGTTTCTTTTACTCTTTTAAAATGTCTGGTATGAAACTGGTATCCATCGTAAACAATGTAATTAATAATATTATGGTTATACTATTTACATACTTTTATGAAGAGTATAGGGCATATATACATTTTATGATACACACAATATACTGCAAAATACTTGTTATATGCTCTTTATAATAGAGAAACCGATTTCACGCGTAACAACACCAATTTTTAGGTAGAAACTTTTTGTGTACAAAGCATTAAACAATTTTTAAAATTATAAATGTCTCTTAAAAATAAAAATAAGAGAATCTGAACATAACCGCTATAAGGTCACAACAAAATGTTTTCTGATTTATAAATATCTAAAATTAATTATCCGAATTTGCAAGCTTTATACTGACAAAAGTGTTATAAGTTTATTAATATATCAGTCATAAAATACAGCATAATCACTTAGTCTATATTAAAACCTGACGAGTTGGATTTTGACAACTGTTCAATCGTAGTTATCTTTTATTTTTTACAAAATGTGATTAAAATAATTTTTCGTCATTCATCCTGAAATAGCTGTTCATAACTCATCGGTAGTTCTGCCGGATAGGGTCAATTTGACAAGTGTTGCTAAACAAATAATATGTGAATAACTAATCCTATATAAAACGGCACGAAACATGTATTGTTTATACTACATTTTGTAATGGCTTCATGTAAGAAAAAATGCTTTATTTCACTAAATTGTTTCATAAAGTGCCAACTGTCGATTTCGTATTAAATTAATACATTCAACTATAAATTTAAAGATTTATTACTTCTTTTTCTATTATGTGGTATCTAAATTCTGGAGAAATTTGACATCACTAACTGAAACAGTGGGACGTCATAAACTTGATTGACTGGTTGGCACATCATCATCAAATTCTGCAATACGGTAACGCGGATATTTGGAAAAAAAAACTCTTCTTCATATTCAATGCTAGTTAAATTATCTGTTATTTCAAAAATATGCCTACTTTGCAGAATAACATTTAAATAAAACACTTCTTTAAGCCGTGTTGTTCTGTGGATTGTTACCAAATCAGCAAGCAGCTGTCTGTTCCTGGTATATCCGGTGGTTACTTCACACAAAATAGGGCACTTTTTCAATCATAATTATTTCCCATGGAACAATTTTGATGGAATGAAATGCATCAACTATTATTTTCTAGTTGAAATAGTCTAGCTATATACTGATAAACGATCAAGCTAAATACATTTTATCAATTCCATTGTTGTATTAACTGTGTATCTTAAATATATTTTTCGTCAAATGTTGACATATATAGACAGGCTACACATCCATCCAAATGTGTTTGTCAATACATTGTTGGGGCAACTACCTTGGAACAGACAGCGAAACAAGTGTTCACTGGGGTTAAAACTGCAGCGTGTTCAGTAAGGCGAGTGTTTACAAAAAGCAAGCAAATCTTTTGTTTTGTATCCCTGTTGCAACGCAGCGCATACAATGCAAGCGGGGAACCAAACGGAAAACGTTCGCTGCACACATGTTTACTGAACGAAGGGCTGGTTTAAGAGTACTCGATCACACACTTTCCTTTTTGAGAACGTTGAAAGTAAAGAAGTAAGGCGTCTGTGAATGTCCGTTAGCGTCTGTGAATGAACCCATGTCTTTTACCTTATGGAAATGTAAAAATCAAATGTCAAATGCAACACCTCTCGTGACAAAGTAATTCTACGTGAAAACGTAACTGTCTTGTTACAAATGTAGATTGTCCGATTTGCGCAGTGGTTAGCACACTCGCTTCTTATCAAGGCAAACCGGGTTCGATTCCCGGCCTCGGCGCATGTGAGTTTGGTTTTCCGGACGAGTGGGTTCCTCCCGGAACTCCGGTTTTCCCCACAACACAAGACCACACTCCCGCGCGACATCGTGCCAACGAGAATGACTTAATATAATTTATCATATCTTTCGTCACAGTCGTTGGAAAATATATGATGTTCAAACAAATGTTACAAATTCTTTTGCTACAAATGTAACAATAGTCACGACATTTGAAGCACCTCATCTCCTCACCGCATACGTGAATCATAAATGTTCTTAGCGCATATTTCTGCGTGGTATGATGTTAACATGTATTTTAAATGAACAACGAACATTTGTATTTATAGAAAGGAAAAAAAATCTTTTTGCACCATTCAAGAGTTCTGTCCCTACCGGAGAGCAGGAAGACGTTCGTTTCTAGAGTATTGCTTCCCTTAGAGCCAAGACTTTGGGACAGGCATCGCTCAAGTAGAAAACGGCATTTTACTGACACACATGATATAACAAATCGAAACAATTTTTTTTAACATTTGACGATGATGAATATCAAAGTGGATGGGCTAACCCCAGGAATAAAGATGAACGTTATTTATCAGTTTTGTAGTGTTTGCCTTAAGAGTTTTTTTTTTGTAGATTTATCTCGGTTAAACGCAATTTAAATACAAACATGTGTAATTAACAAATGATGTAGAGTTGAATCATTCAGTAAACATGCGATTTTTTATCTTAGCGTAAACCAACCATCGGAAGTGATCAATGTGACAAAACAAATCTTATTTAAATATGTTTTATCAGTAGGATCGATAACACACAAGACGTAATTGAATGTTTACATTTGCCGACATCAATTACCTTGCTGCCGTCTTTGAAGAATATACAACTGAAAAGGATATTTATCGTTGCTGTCATCAGGTTTTATCTCATATTATATTGCACGTTTAACAATTTTTGTTTATACTTAATATACTCTTGCACGCCATGTTTAAGTTAAAAGTTAAAAAGACAATCCATTTTCAAATTGCAAGGTTGAGTAACAAAAGGTATACGAACTGAATACAGCCACACGCTATTTTTGGTATTTTTTTAGTCCGCAGGTTTAATCAATTCAAATACTGCAACCAAACAAACGGCAAAGCATTTTTGCTTTAAGAAATGAATATACGCCTTCTGTAAAAATAACCATGAATATACGTCTTGGAATCCTACAAACACTTTTCCCAAATTTACTGTGTACACACTCATAGTGCAATATTGGGACGAAGCCGCTCAATCATTTAAAGGAAGGTACTTTATTTATACTGTCAGCGCACCGGAATGGAGTAAACAACTGCGTTGGTTGTGGGCTATAAATCCTAAAAATAATACACACAAATATAATGATTTTTATTATTCCAGCGCAGTCAAGCAGTTCAACACTATAGGGTGTGCCAGACTGTACATGTACACTCATCGCCAGACTGTACATATACACTCATCGCATCAGAGGTAAGCATATCGGAAAATAATATTATGGATATCCAGGAAAGTGATTAAAGGGATGTAAATGATGTTGAAGATGGAACAATCTGGTGTTAATCTGGTTGGAAAACGCATGAACAGGCATGGCTCGGTGTAGGGGCAGCACCACATGAACAGAATAGAATATCTTGCATATTGAGATATAAAAGTTCTGGTTATTGTGAGATCACTGAAATGCATGAAGAAATAATTTAAAAAGCAAAACAACAAAGCTAGACTAATGCAAAAGCACAATGATGATGAGACAGACTTCGCAATGTAAAACGAAATAATGCAAGGATGTGTGCTTGAATTTTGCGGACCTCTAAATACCAAGATCGACTTGCATACCATACAATGGAAACTATTGGTAACATATATTAATATATGAAAAACCAAACACAAATCCTAAAGTTTGTAGAGGGTAACTCATATGAATGAACAAACCACTATGATTCGAATATAACACTTTGTCATATTCACTGGATGGTTATTGTTCCTCTTTCACTCGCTATTCAAGAAAAAATGCAGTTTCACTCAGTAAGTTTATATTCATGATATTTACATTAAAACATTGATTCTAGATAGACTTGTCTAAAATATGCCAGACTTTATAGTCAGTATGATGGTATTTTTATATTCACACTCAAGATGTACTTGGGAGTCATTCAGCGTCTCAATACACAAGAACTTACCATGAATTGTCAGTCAAGTGCAAATAATTTTATGTGAAAAAGTTTTCGTGGTATAACGTTGAGCATGAACACAGCTAAAGAAGAGCTATAGGGGCTTGTTCATGGTAAAACAACAACAACCTACATTTTAACACTTATCTGCAAAAGTACCCGCTTTCGTATAAAAGTGTCGCAAGACAAAAGCATGATCTTGTATGCATACGAGACTGTGTTTGATGCATATGATGCATACTCTTGTACTGCTGAATGCGCGAGCTGACCCTGACCCTTGAGACAATCGCAATAGGAAATAGTGCACAATGCCATTGACGATGGATTTGGATATTGTTGTACATTGGTACCATCCTGACTGCGAGCAGAAACAATTACTCATGTGGATGCAAAAGACGAACTATATATTATTACGGTATTAGAATCATAAATTATAAAACATACCATTTGAAAGTACATTTTATTGCAATATAAATAAAACTAAGTTCTTCCAATAGCCGCTGAATTATTCAGAGTTATATAAGAGATGACTTGTTTCCAGAAAGTATCCATTCAGTCAATGTAGTTAGATATAAGTATAATAGATTTACCGGCGGATGATACTAATATATATTGAAAAGATACTCTTTAGGACTCGTTCATATTACAAGTTCAAAGTGAATATGACGATGATAACACATCTGAAAATGGAGATGATGTGGTAGAAAGAGATTTACACCATATTGAAGAAATACCCATGATTTTGGGTTTAAGCAGAATGGAGCTCAAGCTCTTTGTTTTACTAAACATCCACAACCGGAAGAGATGATTACATCAAAAAACTGAAAGGAGTGCTCGTTAACATTTTAGTGACGACAGACAGTGAAGACATGTTGATATTTGCTCCAGACCACAAGACTGTTGCCAATCTATTTAAGTTAAGAAAAGAGTATGAACTATTTTTTAAAATAGTTTCGCATTGCTGCATCTGAACAAATCTATAATCACTATTTTGTGCCTTGCATATAAGGATGCAGGCATTCTTTATATTCTGAAAGACTTGCTAGATGATGATGTTCAAGAGTGAAAAAGTTGATTTCCTTGGGTTACGAAGTGTTGTATGGATTTTAACTTCAAAGTGTGTATCTATCATTAACAGCCCACGTTTAAAGAAATTTGTGTCAGTGTTTCCATGACTTTTATTGAGAACCATTTGAATTTATTAAGTGTCTAAAATATCCATGAACGTTTTCTGGTATATACCATCTGTGTAGGATTTATTTCGGCTGTCGTCACATCAAGAAATATTCACCGGTATATAGTGAGCTTGATTTTTAACTGAAATTAAACGTACATGTCTTTGTGTAACCGGGTGGGATTTGACCGTTTCTGTTATGGACGTTTTGATGTCATTCGAGAATCTTAAACATATAGTTGGCCATCTATATAAATATTATTTTAATAATTTAAAAAAATATTCAGTGTATTTATTAGTGGCTCATATCCGATTGTTTTTTTTTCTTTGCCCATTCGTCCATATATGATTCGATTGTTTTACGTTTAAATTCTTTGTATTGAACCTGTTAACTGTCCTTTGAAGTCTTTGTGTACACTGACGTTCAAAGTGACAATTGTTGCATTTGATCACAACATCCTTTTTACGTGTGATGTGTTGACAGTGCAGAGCTCACACCAGCACATTTAGCAAGAATTTGACTTTTGTGTTTTTACATTGTATTTTTTATATATTTTATTGTACATATGGCTGGTATTGTCTATCGGCAGGCTGTGTCTTTACCTGTACACTATAATACAGAATACGAACTAGAGTTGTTAGTTATTATTCAAGCCTATTTTAACAGTGGCATCACTTAGCTACACTCGACATCAGGACTACTTTAAAAACATCTGAACATTAATCCCGCAATCGTTGAGACCTTGGTATATTTAGATATCTGAAGTGCCCGACCGTATCGCTAATCAATCGTCAATCAATAACCCTAATAACCACACGCACAGTATTAATAACTTTAAAAGCAATCCTCTTTCATATGTTTGTAAAGCTGTCACTGGTTTATCGAACTTTTCTACCCTGTCCAATAACTCTAGTCAAAACTCTGCTTATAAGGTTCATACGTGATTTTATTTTACATTATTATCTCTCAGTGACACTGTAAGCTATCATTTTGGAGTGTGGGATATATAGTTTAACACTCTGCTATTATTCAGGTATGTATACTTCCTTGTTGAATAATTCAAAAGTTGACTACCAATAGTTAAACTAAAGACTTATATATATTTCTATTTGAATATATGATTTGTAAAAACAATCAAATAAATCAGTCGGCATATTTGTATCTCTAAAAAGCGCAAACAATCGCTCAATCAATCAATAATGTAATCAGAAGATCTATTATTTTGTCAGTAGTCAGATGAAAAAATTGAGTGAAAATATATACCAATGAATTGATTGGTGTATTGCTGCAAATACATAAATAAACAAATGAATAAAAAAATCAAGATTGATTGTTTGAACGATAAGCGTTATAATGATGATATTACTACTACTACTACTACTACTGCTGCTGCTGCTGACTACTACTTCTACTACTACTACTACCACTACCACTACCACTACCACTACCACCACTACTACTACTACTACTACTACTACTACTACTACTACTACTACTACTACTACTACTACTACTACTACTACTACTACTACTACTACTACTACTAATGTGCCACCATTGATGAGTAACTTGCTTACATAAATGGAAAAATACATCATATCTGAAAAGCTGTGCACATAGTTTTATCTTAATTTGGATCGCTGGCTTTTCAATACCTGAATACATACCTGCACCTGATTCAAATCAGCACAATCATAAAGCATTGAATGTAGAATCAGCTCAAGTATGCAATCGATGCTTTTTAAACCGTTTGCCTGAGGTGTCATATGTATAATAACAAATGTTTACTGCGTAGTTTTTATGACAAGTATTTTGTTATTTGATATGTCACGCTCATCAGGCAAGATATGTACGACGATGTACTCTAGTATAAGTCGAATAAACTGTATGTTCTGTTCTGTTTTGATAATACAATTACTGTAAGTGGTTAACAACTGCTCTAATTATATTACATTTAATTCAATAGGCAAAAAGAAAGAAGGTGGTTTTATACGAGGTTTAGATTGGTAAACACTGCTTTATACTTCATGAATTTCCAACATAATCTAGGTAAGTTTCTATTTATACGTTTAATATGTTTCTCGTCTTACACACAATTTTACCCTCCCTCCCCCTACCCCAACCTATTTCAATATCAGCAGTGCGCAAAGTGCATGTGCTATTTTGAGCATACAAAGATAAAAAGGACTGCACCAGTCGAGAACAAATACAGACGGCCAACATGGCCCTTCATTTGCATATCATATTATATTATATCTTTTCCAAATACATTCAATGTAAAATTTGTATTCTTATTCTTATGAAAAAGAAAGATTGCTAAGAAGTAAACGATGAAGGCACCGAGGCTATGACAACATTGCTACTTTTTATCGAACAACTCATAATTAAGAAATTTTGTTTACAGGAATCCATTTTCATTAATCTGTTACTGAAAATGCTGAGACCTGGAAGGAAGTTTCGTGAAAACCAAAGGTCGCTACAGGCGCTTCTTGCACTGCAAACTATAAACGAACCAATTTGCAACATTGTAAAAAGGAAATTCGAGACATTACGGTTACTGTGGCTAAATGAAGCAGAACACAAAGGTTCTCCGTGTGTATCGTGCGAGACACAGAACTTAGGTCAATGTCCAACAAAGACTTTATGTTATGAAACTCTATGTAGAGACTATAATACATCGGAACGCCAAAGGAGAGCATGCCAAAATTGTAGCAACTCCATTGAGTATTTCAAAACTCAGATTGTAAAAAGTCACCGATCAGGAAAACCCAACTGGCTAACGACCGATCCAAAATTATGGTCCTCAAATGCAATTGCGATTGCAAAATGTTTCATTCCGCCATGGAAAGATAAAAATACTCAAAGGGCAGATGGCACCGATTGCTTAAGTCTTCTTCATATCCTTAGGAACTGCAAACATTGTCAAGACTATTTCTCATTCGACGTCACTAGAAGTAACAACATCCTGAGTCAGGTAATCCTTTCACGTAGATGTTTCAGGGTATCTTTGTTTGCTGTAAGAATGCTGTTATATTTATATTTCTGTCCATTAAATGTGTGCGATATTGAAAATGCCTCTGATATAAATCGTATAGACGGTTTGGCCATAAAAGTGACACTCTTATTCAAAATCAATGAATACAAATTTTGAGTGATAAACCTTATCAACTTACTCAATTATGCATTTATGGAAAATACTAATTACTGCTAACAAGATTGTTATCGTGTATTTAATAGCTGAAAACGCATTTTTATAAATAATTGGTGAATGCTTAAATGTTTACTGTGATCTACTTTAGTCACATAAGGTAGCAATACCGTGTTTTCTGCACATTTCTTTCAAATTAATCACTGTTTCTTTCATAAAAATTATTGTTCTTGATATTTTTTCATCCTTTCTGGTATATTAAAACAAACCTATTAATTTTTGTAATTCTAATTAGGGAGTATAGTGCATCTTTTAGTTAAAATGCACCTCACTCATTGATCAATAAAATATAAATTGTCCTGATAGATTTTAAATGTACCCTAAGTACTGGTAAGAAGAACTTATATACATTTTAAATTATTTAAGGCTAAATTATTTCCATTAAATGTAGATTTTGCGATCTTTTAAAATGTCCAAAACAAATATTAAATAGCAAATTCATATATTCCGCCAAAATCAAACTATTGTTGATAACAGTTGGAAAGATAAGTCTGATAGTTGCCTGAAACATTACACCGTATTGTAAAATTTTAACTCTCCTCAATGTAGAAACTATGAGCGCAAGCTCATTGGCGGTTATCTACTTCGATCTGACACACAAAATATCTAATGAAAAGCGTTTTAATATGTCAGCAGTCTCAGTTAAGGTATGAATCTTCAAATTATTTCATTGTTTTATAATATCTATCAAATGAAAATATCTTAATATCCAATTATCACTGTTTATTCAACAGACGATTACGATTGTGCGTGAAGTTCAACATTCCGTAGCCGTTAAAATAAGCAAAAGGCAGTTACATTGTTTGTTCAGATGTCTGCGCAGGCTTTTGAAGGATGGAAAGTATCTAGTTGACGACCCTTTGGCCATTGACGCATTGAGACGGCTCGAAATGGTATGTATGACTCTGCATGCCATGCTTCGACTTGTTGTAAATGCTTCATGTGCACTTGTACTTTAATCAAAGTTCGAAGTTGGTAAAAATCTATGACTTCCATATCGAAAACAAGTATCTGGGCTCTTGAAGAATTGGCAGTAGCCTCATTATGATTCGAACACGAACTATTGAGAGGAGAAAGGAGCTATTAGTAGATAGTGTATTCATACTTCAATACTAGTTTCCGCCCAACAAGCTGTTGTCGCCTATAAACTATCTAATTGTTAATTCTAAATTGGCTTTAATGTTGCAATAATAATTTATTGCTGATGTTGTTTTGTCTGAAAACGTCTATTGTTATTTTACGGTATTAACATATTTTTAATGATAAGAAAACATGATTACATAAGTTGGTTACCAGGCCAAAAACACAATTGTTTAAATGTCAAATTTTATCTCTGAGGTCTACTCCTTTATCTTCCTTCTTTTCCATAACTAAACATTAAACATTAAACGTTAAACGTGTTTATTTGATTAAACGCCTATTTTTATACATAATATTCAATGGCGTTGTACAATACATCCATACTCTATATATCCAACATAATATTTGAACATATTTTGATATAAGACAATATAAAGCAGTTAAACAATAAGATATTAAAACTTGCAACATTCATTAGATGCAATTGACTAAAGTAGTAATATATGTACATGAATTAAAAACATAATTGGTCAAAGCAACCGAAAAAAAATGAAAAATAAACAAACTCTAAGACTCTAAAAAATCAAATATAATATCAGACATTTCTTATCGGAGTCGGTTTTAAAACAAGTCATAAACTGTGTAAAATAGTGAGTTTTGAGGTTTTTCTTGAACACATCTATAGACACTGACTGCTTGATATACAGTGGCAGACTATTCCATAGTTTTGGTCCGATTGTGCAAAAACTTCTATCGTTAAACCTTGTTCTCTTGTTAAATGGTACATCATACTTGATACCAGGGTCACTAGCTGATCTTAATCCTCGTCTACGACTTACACTCTCAGACAATAACTCAGTCAAATAAGCAGGAGCCCTACCAGTGCCACAGTTGAACATAACTGTCAATATCTTGAAGTTGATTCTAGCCTTTATTGGCAGCCAGTGCAGATCAAAGAGAGCTTGCTTGGCCCCGTCATAATTGCCTCGGTTAAGAATTAATTTTGCGCACATATTTTGGATGCGCTGCATTTTGGTTAACTCTATCTCAGAAATACCATACAATATAAGGTTACAGTAGTCCAAATGAGAGATAACAAGTGAAAGTAAAAGGATTTCGGTTGCAGCTCTGGTTAAATATTTTCGTATACACTTCACCCTGAAAAAGTTCAACACTGCAGTGCGGCATTTACGCTTCGCGTGTTCCTTAAAGGATAAGGTTTCGTCAAGAAAGGCACCTAAGTATCTAATGCAGCTTTCTCGGTGTACAGCATCACCAGCAATATCTATATTAATAACTATTATACATAAGCTTTATTCAATAATAATTTAAGCATTCTGTAATATGACACATTCATGTAATAGTATCGACTATCGTTAATTGTTTATGATATCAACACCGTTCACGACAAAATTCCGTTGTTATCTGTAAATAGCTAAATATATATATAAAATCTGCAAACAATTAGTATTGATATGAACTAAAACAACTTTTTTGATTCAAATCCATATTACTTGAAAAAACATTTCACTGCATATTACCACGCGAGCAGGGTGAGTGGCTATGCCACGATCCACCGCCCACCCCAATTATCAACTACAAATAAGTTAAAATTGTAAATAGGTTTATAAGAATTCATGTTGTCACTATAACTAATACTAATTAGTTAGAACTTCATTTTTTATATTATCTATTCTATAAAATTAGCAACAGGCCATATTCCAGAAGTCATAACTATGTCAAATCTCCTCAAAACCCAATACACGTAGGCTTAACTTTGATAATTATTTGACTCTTTAAGTGTACGCATAAACCGAAGTTTAATTCCAGTTTGGCCCCGGTTAATGCTGAAAGGCGTACACCATCTTAAGCAAACATGGAGCTACCGCAAATATCACCCAAGATATTTAGACTGTAATGATAAAAAAAGCGCAACAGCGTCATTCAATCATCACATGTGCCTTAAAAACACCATAAAACTATCACGATACCTATAAATTGGAAGTCCAAAGCCGTGCACTCTATTTACATCCTTTGTTTAATTTTCTACACATATGCTGCCACCAAAACTTTGCAAACAAAACAACAACAACATTACCGCGCATGCGCGTGGTAAACGTCATAGATCGACGATAAATTTATGTTGCATGAGTCCAAATGAATCGTGTTTACGCATACATGTTGACGAATTTCTGTTCTTGTAAGCGTAAATAACTTTATTAGACGACTTTGGACTTAATTCACACAGGTATCGTAATAATTTGATGGCGTTTTAAGATGTTTAACTCTGATTGAATTCTAAATTGCTAAACTCCTTAACATACCTAAAATTGTTAATACAAGAAAAAACAGCATTCAATTGAATATTATTTTTTGTCAAAAATGTAATTAATTGATACGAAAATCAACCAAATTATTGTGTGTGTCTTATTAGCATTTGCCATTTGTGTTTCTTATTGGCATTGATCATTAGTTTACGATAGGATTACCCTAACCCTAACAAAATGTTTGCATAATATTTCTGTTTAATAAATCATTCTCAACATACAACGAATGAATAATAATATTTTTGGATTAAATGGCCAGGCAACAACCTGAAGTAAACAAATAAATACTTCATTCAATGGCTGAATTTTGGATATGGACATTTGGAGTTTTTCATTCGTTTGGTTTACAAAAGGCATTTGACATTGGTTAAACTGTTTATTACATCTATGGAAAATTACTCAGTGAAACTTCCTTTATATTCGAATTATTGGTAAATTCATGTTTTAGAAAGTTAAGCCAATGCGTATACATTACCTGTCGATCGCTGGTTGTTGCCTGACTTGTATTGAAAATGATAATATTTTGTTTAATCATTAACGGTGCGGTAGTGTGTTTCAGTATATTGCGAATTATTTTTGTAGTGGTTTAAACGATAATGATATGTTATAAATCATGTTATTTTATTATCTTCAGATTCAGAAAGGAAAGCTGAATTGTAACTGTGGAATTGAATATTCACTTATTGTACAGCCTCAAAGCAAACTCACATCAGAAGTAGGAAGGTTCAAAAGGTATCCTTCCTTAAGGTCAAGATCCAGCTCTGCTACGATTAATTTAGAAACGCAATGGGAAAGTAAGCTGTTACATTTAGATCCTAAGTTTGTATATTTAGTCTGAAAGAAAAATCCATTTTTGAGCAAAGCAACATCGACGAATTATTTTAAAAACGTTTTTTTTCTTTTTTATGCAAATTTACGTGCTGTTACCTCATTTCTTTCTGGATGGATTTTATTTGCAGTGACTTTCATTATAATTAATTCTACTATTGTATTTATTAGAAGATCAATAACACCAAAGGATATTTTTCAGGCGAACAATTGCTTTTTCATTGTACATGTCACACAGAAGACCAGCAAGCATATGAATATTGCATGAGGAGAGTTCAAATGGCACTCGCAAAATGGTCTTGCGCGGAACAGGTTTACAATGGAAAATTTACGTTCTTTGCATCCAAAAGGGAATATCTCGAGACATTGCTTGATAATTCCTGTCGTATAGAACAAAAGGCTGTTTCAGACGTACGTACTGTTGGTTCGCTTGTCTTTTTTATTGTTTCGTCGTCTGATCAAGAACACCTTGAAAGTTTATGCACTCGGATCACTGGCCACGAAAGAAAAAGGAAAAATGTATGCGTTGCAGTAGTTAGTGATAGGAATCCATTGGATGAACCATGCACAGATCAAACGAGCTGGGGCTTTTTGCGAAGATGTTCAAATATCAGTACTCTTAGAGCTGATGTTGACGAGCTTTTTGAAAGATTCATTTTTAAGATTTACGAGGCAAACCTGAATCTGTATTTTGAGCAAAAAGACGTCACAGGTATCGTTCACATTCGACTTTATGATAGTTAATTATAATATTTACATTACTGAGCCCAATTGTGGACATTTGTACACTGAACTTTACATACATATAAACACATAGTGTTGTTAGTTTTATTTGGCAGGGCAGTTTAAACTATTGTTTATTAACATACATGTCCACGTAACACTTCACCTACAAACTGAGTTGTTGTTGTTGTTGTTGTTTTCGCATCGTACGATGCAATATATAAAAGTGCTGTGACTTTTAAAATTGAAAATACCTTTTTTAAATTAAATTCTGTAGCTTCTCAAAATCAAGTTACAAGGTTTATGCTTATTATAACTTGCTTTTCAAATTTAACACAGTATTACAATCCATTGTGTTTTTGTAATTTCGCATATATTTGTACAAACTAAATTTCCAGATAGGAGAGAACAAGAAATGATAAAAGAAGCATTGACGTTGTTTAGAAGATTCAAGATAGAAATACCCTCGTGGCTGGAAAAGTATGGGCGAGATCTTGATGATAAAGACAGCACAAGGATTCTCATATCTAACTTTACTCCAGTATGTGTACAAAGTACATTTTGGGCATAAACATACGCTTGACAATTTTTTTAGTAACTGAAAGCACAGTATAATCTAATAGTTATATTGCATGATTCATTGTGCAGTTTTAAATTTTAATTTATTGTTCTTGACATTTGAATATTTAGTGTATCCTAATTTTCAGGCAATGAAGAAATTTCAGGAACTGCCGTTTGTGTTTGATTGTGTACCGAGAACAGACCACATGATTATAAATTTAATTGAGACGGGAAGAGAAGAAGAAAAAGAACTTCATGTGCGGAAAATAAAGAACATTTTGAATGATTGTAAGCTTTCTGAGAAACAATATCGGATAGCATTTGTAACAGTCACCAAATACGCCGATTACAAGTATAAAAGTGGCGATAAAGTTCATGTTAAAGACAGAATAGGTACACTTAGCGGATTTGCAAAGATGAGTGTTTCCAATTCGAACGTACTTGTTGCAATCCTTTCAAACCACGTAGCCGAGGATCCTGACTCTAAATCAAAAACATTCTCAACAGCGTTAAAGATGCAAAATGAAACTGTTGGAGATATCTGTCCTAAGCCAAAGGGAGATCTTAAGGCGGACGTTGCCATTGCCAAAATACATCCATGCAAAGAATGTCATTGTGATAAGAAGTTCAGAGATGAAAAAGAGAAACGACTTTACGCAGTCCCCTTGACAGAAACAGAGTTGGCTAACAGTTTGTACGAAAGAGTACACTTTTGGGGCGCCGAGTCTCAACCAGGCATCGGGCAAATTCAAGAACTCGGATTGTTACATGAAGGTGGAAGTAATCACATATATATAAACGATACTTCGGGGAATTGGCAGCCAGGTAATAGCGGTGCCATGATCCTCAAAGAGAAACATAGAAGTGAATCACCTCAAACTCTTCAAGCAGTCGGAACGTTTATGGGAGAGACCTTTGAGAAAGCCGAAGGCCGGAAGTACATTGCAACACCTCTACACCTTGGCTTTGCTGTTCTATCTGAACATCATAAAGCAACATTTTCTCTTTTTGGAGAAGATTCGGAAGATCGCGAAAACAATCCATGAAATCTGGACGAGAGTTTGAAATGTAACACATGGTTTAAACATTTGTTAATTGATGGTTGATGCAAACTTAATGATGAATGCTAACTTCCTCTTGCTGTTGTTCATATTTTGATGAATAATTTAGTTCAACCAACTATTCATTTTACATTTATTATTAATGTTTACTGCATATTGCTGTTAACTTCAGATAAAAGATTATAAGTATTTTCCATGGCCGAGAATGTAAGATAGGTTCATTCCGACCCGAGCGTAGTGTGTTTTGCGGAAACGAGGTTTACCGAGTTTCCGCAAAACACCCTGCTCGTGGGTCGGGATGAACCTATCTTACACAAGCGGCTATGGTAGATGCTTTTTCTCCCACCTCAGTTAAACAAAATTAAGTAAAAATGTATTTTTTGCTGAAACTCTTTGTGCTTAGTGAAAATAATTGCGTATGGATATGCGATAGCACGTGGTTGTCATGGATATGCGCGCAATGATCCAGTTAATGTTAATAGTCAAATCGGTATTTTTAAATAGTTCTAAGGAGAATGAAGCATTACTTCTTGAATGGTGCTTGAAAACTGTTTTATGGTGACATTTGAAGCGAGAAATAATTAATTAGCGTTCTAAATATTACCATAAGACAAGATTTTCTTGATGCTACTGACGACAGTCTTTAACAAGGGAGGTAATTACAATGTTGTGACCATAAAAAGGAGTTCCATACGGGCATTTTATCTTCGCCCGTTGGCAAGATAAGAATATCTAGCATGGTTAAATTAATGGATCTACTTATCTAAATAACTGGATTTTCTCAATTATAAAGAAATATATGACATTATTAAACTTTTTGTATTTATTGCGATTACTAGGTCACAGTGATTTAGCTCTGTAATAATTATGAACCCAAATGCTTTCGTATTGATAAATAAGTATTGTTTATTTATTTAATGCTATTGATTAAACTGTTTAATTAGTTAGTGTATATTCGTTCGTAGTTGTAAGTTTGATGCTACTAGGTTTGTCTGCAATCTTAAAGCAATGCATGTCATTATATCATTAAATGTCTACCATTGTACCATCTTAAAATAACTGTATTATTAAGGTAGTCGTATATGAATCGTAAACCGAAATAACTTACACTCATACACTGTAATTTTGATGACAAACGAGTAAAATCGGCTTTAATGAAAATAACATGATATTCCATTTTTCTGTTTCCATTAACCATTATTCTAATATTCTTTACGACATTAAACATTTTTTCTTGATCGCCCTAAAATGTATTTTCTCTAACTATATTGTAATATTGATCTTATGATCAGTTAGACTGTATGTGTTCAAATCATTTGATACGAAAGAGTCATAGATACAAATCTTGATTTTATTGTAAAGTAACTATATATATTATTTTTATTGATGATTACAATTGCTGTATATGTTACATATTACTTATGTTATCATTTCTGTTTTTTTGGTGTTTCTTGTCTGGCAAAAAATACGATTTTAATGACAGTTTCTTGAATTAAATTATTTCTGAGTCCGAATCTAACCGTAAGTGAATATGAGCGCTGACATTGCAGTATTTTATCATAAATGTAAAAATGGTATGCTAGTGTTCAAACGTGTTTTTGTTGTTGTTGCTAAAGATCTACTGAATTATGCTAATCTGATCTCTTTTTGTATGACAATAGGTTACGTAGTACATGTACATGATTCGATTTAAAATCAATCATATGAAATAATATATTTTGTAATGGATCATTACCTTTAGCTCTATGCTCTATTTTGAATAAAAAACAACAACATCAATTATGTTGATATCTACATGAAAGTTTCAATGGCCCATGAAGTAATATTGCAATTAATTAAAAAGTTACTTAATGTTTATTGCTCTCCTAGTATTTTATTATTCACGACAACAGTGTTTGTTGTCTTGTTTGTATGTTTGTCTTGGATGTCTAGCTTTGGCTTCTGATCAAGATCACAGTAAGTTTTTAGCTGCATTGTTTGTCACTGTGGTTCTCATGCTTTTTCAAATGCATATAACCGGGCTATTACATCAATGATCAGGGGTTGAGAGTTGCCAATGAAATCAAGTCATCTTCTTACACAAAGAGCCGTGAGTTCGATCCCAGACTGGAGAACCGTCTGTTTGCCTCTACCCTTGGTGTGTTTGGGAACGACCTCGTCGTCGTAAACAAAGCTCTGACTTCAATAGCTTTTTAGTTACGTCCCTTCGTGATATAAAAAAACAGATGAGCGTTTGGCATCCCCTTACGACTTTTTCTTACCGTATTCGATATCATTTAAGCAGAATAAAAAATCAGAACGTTATCAAATGAATATATAACATGAAAAAACTACTGGGGCAAAGCTAAGAAGTGCAAAGTAAAATTTAAACCCTTTCCTGGGACACAAGATAAAAGCCCTATCGCATGTAAACGAGAGTCACAAAGATACAAATACCACGCATCAAAATACCATTATCATTTAATAATGTGATTGCCGCATTGGGACAGTCAGTGAGACACGAGTTCAATGGTAAAAGTCCGCACCGAACCAAAGAAGTACAGGTTTTGTCTTCCGTCCGAGAAATTGATTCGTGGACTCTCATATATTCGAATGTTTGATACAAGAAGCAGACTCCAACGTGAAATCAAGCTTAACTAGATGAGTAACGCTACGACCGGGTGTTCAAATCTACCGTGCACAACCCTTTTTGTGTTTTAAACGTGTTGAATGTAAAATTGATATGCAGGAAAATACGAATATTAAATAAAAGCACATTTTTATTTCAGTCGCAACAAGGGGAAGCTGAAATACCACAAGACATTTGCTCCCTATTTTGATATGAAATTGACTTCGGTAGCAACACGATTGTTTCAAAAACAGTTAACCCGGTAAGCGATCTATCACTTAAGATAAGCAATATAATCGAAAACTTACTTGCAATATGTCAAACAAGTTAAACCGTCGTGCCGAATGGACGAGGACCAAGAAAACCGGGCATCGCTCCAGCATATAGGGGTTGTGTCAGGCGATGTTGCGGCACTCGCTTGTTTTTAAGATCATTCATTTACTGATAGCTATAAGTTGTGTGAGTCTCGTTATCATTTTCTATGTAACGGAAATAATTATATATTCGAGCAAAGGGAAACAACTCAATAGCGAATTTTATCTTCCACTATTCAAGAGTTATGTCCTTCGCGTTTTAAGAGAAAGGAACGATTTCACAAACTGCACTAACTGCAGATGACTTGATTTACGAAACACTCAACGACGGCGCGGTTTAGTACAAGGTTACACATAATTAAATTTAACGAATCAGCAGAAAGAGATTGACGTTTCGAAAATATTGTTGCCATTAGATCAAACGCTTCGGTCAAGTAGTTAATGCAATTCTTTGGACTCCATTGCTATAACTGACCACGAAAATAAGATTATATCTCTTGACGATGATGGTATAAAAAAGGACATGATTATTCAAAATTGAACATAAAGTTCAGTTTTTTAGTGTTTGTTCTAATTTAGTTTACAGTTTACGGTTTGTTTGTTTGATTATGTATATTGTTCTTTGTTCGAATCATGTAGATTAGTAATATAAAAACGCTTAAATGTCATTGCAGATTGATAAAGAGTTGTGTTGGTCTGTTAAACATGTTCAATGTTTAATATTGAAACCAACCCATGTCAGTAATCAATATGAGAACGAAATTAATCCTTGTTAAATTTATTCTATTCAATGACTCTCTTTATAACATTTCTAAAGCGCGTTTTATATATTGAAACCATTAAAACCTATATTCTTAATTCTAGATATATATAATTGTCCCAGTTAAGGTTGAGTATGAAAGGGTATACGATCTGATTACACGCCACCATTTGATATTGGTATCTATTTTAGTCAAGAGGTTTAATAAATAAAAGTGTATAAGTCTCGGATAAAAAATAATAATCTATGACACTGCGGTTCTATTAATTAAATATATATTGATCTTGATATTAAGTTCAAATTTTCCCCGCAGAGAAAAACAAATCTAAATATAATTGAATGAAGTGATTTGGTGAGGCACTTAAACACTTCAAGCCGCATAAATTACAACTCAACACCCTATCTTAAGTTTTGATTTATGTATTATAAATTTGCCTTAAAAGTCCTCTTTGATTAATAACACTATTGAAAGACAAACTTTCGTAGATCTAATTTATCGATCTATAGTCGACATTTCATAATGAATATAATGAATATTGAGTTATTGTGACCTTTTGAAGCCTTCTTATCATTATTATTACTATTATTATTATTATAACTATTATTATTACCATTGTTATTATTATTATTATTATTATTATTATTATTATTATTATTATTATTATTATAACCAAAGTCACGGCGTACCGTCATGAGCGGCCGGCGCTGTGACAACGTCAGTCGCCAGCGTAGCTTAAGGACATCCGCAACAGGTGCTTAGTGACGTCTTAAGCGACCGGCGCGCTGTGTTACAATTAGAACTCTGCGAGGCACGATAATTTCTGCGCTCGACTCAGCATGTGAACATTAGCGGCCGATACGGTGGAACAACTTCGAATCCTGATTGCACTGTTGCCAACGTCAGTGGCAGAGATGACGACTCAACGAAAGCTGTCGGAATATATTATTAACGAATGATGTCGGTACGAGTTTATCTAAATTGAGGCGTTACTATTAAGGGGACGGCGAGGCCCAACAACTACCGCGGCAGGTGCGGTGTTTTAACTTTAGCCAACTTCAACGGCCAATGCAGTCTCTCAACTTGGAACCTGGTTCTATGTGAATCAACATCAGTGCCCATGATAGCGCGTCATCGTCAGCTTTCGGAATAGGTTGTCAGCTGAGTGGCCGGCGCCGTGTGTCAATTTGTGCGACATATGAAAGCTTTGGTCAGTCGTATGGGTCTTGACAAACTCAGCGGCCGGTTCTGTATGACACCGAAAGCGGCAGGTGATCGTGACCATTTTAACTGCAGGCTAAACTGGACGATTTTAGCGGCGTAATATTGCATAGGCGGAAACGTCCGCGAATTGAGGGACATATCATTTAAGCGACCGCTTCAACCAGTCACCTGTCGTAAAAACTTTTGAAGTATTGTTGGTGGTGTAGTGTCACATTTTGAGCGGCCGGCGGGGATTGATGATTACCGCGGCCAGTTTGACATGACTTCTTCAGCGGCTGGCGTGGCGTGTGTAAGAACTTAAGCGGCAAGCGCATTTGATTCCGGTGCGGTTCGAAGACTTCAGCGGCAGGTACGGAGTTACGACTTAATCGGCTGAGGCAGCGTGCCAATTTCAAAGGCCTTTTAGATGGATTATCTTAGCACCCTAGTTCTATTGGTGTCAGTGTCAGTGGTCAGGAAATCTTGTCAACATCAGCTGTCGATACATATTTATGGTCGCTGCCGCCTAACTCGTGCAGTACCGACTTCAGCTGGTACTGCACGAGGACATTAGCTACCGGCGAGGCATGTAGATTTTCAGCGACCGGCACGGCATGTCAACATCAGCGGCTGGTACGACAAAAAAAGTTCGAACTCTGGTTCCACAAGTGTCAATGACCAAGAATACGCGTTAACGTCAAATCACGGGATAGCTAATCACGACTTAATCGATGAGTGTGGCAATACGAAAGTCGCCAAGATAGCGCGTCATCTTCAGCTGGTGGAAATAGTTGTTAAATCATTGGCCGGTGCAGCGTGAATATACGACCGGCGTAGCATACCAGCTCAAGACGGTCGTATACGGCTGGTTCGGCGCGAAAATTTAAGCGGCGGTCGCTTTATGGCTAATAAAGCGTTCACCGCAACGCGATATTTACAGTGGCCGTTGCAGCTGGTTACCATGAGCATCAGCGCCCGTCGCAGCGTGTTAACATCAGCGCCCATCGCAGTGTATCAACCTCAGCGCCCGTCGCAGTGTGTTAACATCAGCGCCCTTCGTAGCGTGTCAACCTCAGCGCCCGTTTCAGTGTGTCAACATAAGCGCCCGTCGCAGTGTGTCAATATCAGCGCCCGTCGCAGTGTGTCAACATAAGCGCCCGACACAGTTTATCCAAATCAGCGCCCGTCGCAGCGTGTCAAAATTAGCTCTTGTCGCAATGTGTCAACATCAGTGCCCGTCGCAGCGTGTCAACATCAGCGCCCGTCTCAGTGTGTCAACATTAGAGAACATCGCAGTGTGCCAATATCAGCGCCCGTCAAAGCGTGTCGAAATCAGTGCCCGTCGCAGCATGTCAACATTAGCGCCCGTCGCAGTGCAACATAAGCGACCATCGCAGCGTGTCAACATCGCCCCCCGTCGCAGTGTGTCAACATTATCGCCCATCGCAGTGTGTCAATAAAAGCACCTGTCACAGCGTGTCAACATTAGCGCCCGTCGCAGCAAGTCAAAATCAACGCCCGTCGCAGTGCAACATTAGCGCCCGTCGTAGCCTGTCAACATCAGCGCCCGTCGAAGCGTGTCAAGATTAACGCCCGTCGCAGAGTGTCAACATCAGCGCCCGTCACAGTGCAAGATTAGCGCCCGTCGCAGCCTGTCAACATTAGCGCCCGACTCAGCATGCCAACATCAGCGCCCGTCAAAGAGTATCAACATCAGCGCCCGTTGCAGTGCAACATTAGCACACGTCGCAGCGTGTCAACATCAGAGACCATCGCAGTGCAACATTAGCGCCCGTCGCAGCGTGTCAACATCAGCGCCTGTCGCAGAGCACCATCAGCGCCCGCCGCAGCGTGTTCACATCAGAGCCCATCGCAGCGTGTCAATATCAGCGCCCGTCGCAGCGTGTCAACAACAGCGCCCATCGCAGTGTGTCAACATTAGCGCCCATCGCAGTGTGTCAATATTAGCGCCCGTCGCAGTGTGTCAACATGAGCGCCCGTCGCATGTTGTCAACAACAGCGCCCGTCGCAGTATGTCAACATAAGCGCCCGTCGCAGTGCAGCATTAACACTCTTCGCAGCGTGTCAACATCAGCGCCTGTCGCAGTGTGTCAACATTAGCTCCTTTCGCAGCGTGTCAACATAAGCGCCCATCGCAAAGTGTCAACATCAGCGCCCGCCTCGGTGTGTTAATATTAGACTCCAACGCAGTGTGTCAATATCAGCGCCCTTCAAAGCGTGTCAACATCAGTGCCCGTCGCAGCATGTCAACATCAACGCCCGTCTAAGCGCAACATTAGCGCCCGTCGCAGCGTGTCAACATCAGCGCCCGTCGCAGAGTGTCAACATCAGCGCCCGTCGCAGTGCAACATTAGCACCCGTCGCAGCGTGTCAACATCAGCGCCCATCGCAGTGTCTCAACATCAGCGCCCGTCACAGCGTGTCAACATCAGCGCCCGTTTTAGAGTGTCCACATCAGCGCCCGTTGCAGTGCAACATCAGCACCCGTCGCAGTGTGTCAATATCAGCGCCCGTCGCAGTGTGTCAACCTCAGCGCCCGTCGAAGCGTGTCATTATCAGCGCCCGTTGCAGTGTGTGAACATGAGCGAACGTTGCAGTGAGTAAATATCAGGGCCCGTCGCAGTGTGTAAACATTAGCGCTCGTCGCAGTTTGTCAACATCAGCGCACGAAGTAGCGTGTCAACACCAGCGCCCGTCGCAGTTTGTCAACATTAGCGTCCATCGATGCGTGTCACCATCAGCGCCCGTCGCAGCATGTCATCATCAGTGCCCGTGGCAGTGTGTCAACATCAGCACCCGTCGCAGTGTGTCAAAATCAGCGCACGTTGCAGTGTGTCAACATCAGCGCAAGTCGCAGGTTGTCAACAACAGCGCCCGTCGCAGAGTGTCAACATGAGGGCCTGTCGCAGCTTGTCAACATTAGCGCCCGCCGCAGAGTGTTCAGAAAAGCGCCCATCGCAGTGTTTCAACATGAACGCCCATCGCAGCGCGTCAACATCAGCGCCCATCGCAGCGTGTCAACATCAGCTCCCGTCGCAGTGCGACATTAGCGCCCGTCGCAGCGTGTCAACATCAGCGCTTGTCACAGAGTGTCAACATCAGCGCCCATCGCAGAGTGTCAACATCAGCGCCCGTCGCAGAGCAACATAAGCGCCCGTCGCAGTGTGTCAACATATGCGCCCGTCGCAGTGTGTCAACATCAGCGCCCCTCGCAGTGTGTCAACAACAGCGCCCGTCGCAGTATGTCAACATTAGCGCCCGTCGCAGTGCAGCATTAACACTCTTCGCAGCGTGTCAACATTAGCGCCTGTCGCAGTGTGTCAACATCAGCGCCCGTCGCAGCGTGTCAACATCAGCGGCCGCCTCTGTGTGTCAACATTAGTGCCTATTGCAGTGTGTCAACATCAGCGCCCGTCGAAGCGTGTCTACATCAGTGCCTTTCGCAGCATGTCGCAGTGCAACATAAGCGCCCGTCTCAGTGTGTCGACATTGTCCCTCGTCGCAGTGTGTCAACATTAGCACCCATAGCAGTGTGTGAATATCAGCGCCCGTCGCAGCGTGTTAACACCAGCGCCCGTCGAAGCATGTCAAAATCAGCGCCCGTCACAGTGCAACATTAGCGCCCGTCGCAGCGTGTCCACATCAGCTCCCGTCGATGCGTTCCATCATCATGGCCAGTCGAAGTGTGTCAACATGAGCGCCCGTCGCAGTGAGTCAATATAAGGGGCCGTCGCAGGTTGTCAAAATTAGCGGCCGTTGCAGTGTGTCAACAACAGCGCCCGTCGCAGCGTGTCAACGTCAGCGCCCGTCGAAGTGTGTTAGCATCAGCGCCCGTCGCAGGGTGTCAGCATCAGTGCCCGTCGCAGTGTGAAAACATTAGGGCACGTCGTAGCGTGTCAACATCAGCACCCGTCTTAGTGTTCACATTAGCGCCTATCGCAGTGTGTTAACATCAGCGTCCGTCGCAGTACGTCAAAATTAGCGCCCGTCGCAGTGTGTCAACGTTAGCTGCCGTTGCAGTGTGTCAACATCAGCGCCCGTCGCAGCGTTTAAATGTCAGCGCCCGTCGCAGTGTGTCAGCATCAGCGCCTGTTGCAGCGTGGCAACATTAGACGCCGTTGCAGTGAGTCAACATCAGCGCACGTCGCAGCGTGTCAACGTCAGCGCCTATCACAGTAAGTCAATATCAGCACCCGTGGAAGCGTGTCTACAACAGTGCCCGTCGCAGCATGCCAACATCAGCGCCTTCATAGTGCAACATAAGCGCCCGTCGCAGCGTGTCAACATCAGCGCCCGTCGCAGAGTGTCAACATTAGCGCCCGTCGCAGTGCAACATTAGCCCACGTCGCAGCTTGTCAACATCAGCGCCCATCCCAGAGCAACATTAGAGCCCGCCGCAGCGTGTCAACATTAGGGCCCGATGCAGCGTGTCAACATTAGCGCCCGTCGCAGGGTATCAACAGCAGCGCCAGTTTTAGAGTGTCAACATCAGCGCCCGTCGCAGTGCAACATCAGCCCGTCGCATTGTGTCAACATTAGCGGCTGTCTCAGTTTGTTAACATCAGCGCCCGTCGCAGTGTGTCAACATCAGCGCCCGTCGCAGTGCAACATCAGCCCGTCGCATTGTGTCAACATTAGCGGCTGTCTCAGTTTGTTAACATCAGCGCCCGTCGCAGTGTGTCAACATCAGCGCCCGTCGCAGCGTGTCAATATCAGAGCCCGTCGCAAAGTGTTCACATCAGCGCCCATCGCAGCGTGTCAACATGAGCGCCCGTCGCAGTGTGTCAACATCAGCGCCCGTCGCAGAACAACATTAGCGCCCGTCCCAGCGTGTCAACATCAGCGCCCACCGCAGAGCACCATTAGCGCCCACCGCAGCGTGTCAGCATCAGCATACGTCTCAGAGTGTCAGCATTAGCGCCCGTCGCAGTGCAACATTAGCGCCCTTCGCAGCTTGTCAACATCAGCGGCCGTACCAGAGCAACATAAGCGCCCGCAGCAGCGTGTCAACATCAGCGCACATCGCAAGGTGTCAACATTAGCGCCCGTCGCAGGGTGTCTGCATTATTGCCCGTCGCAGTGTGTCAACATCAGCGCCCAACGCAGTGTGTCAACATCAGCGCCCGTCGCAGTGTGTCAACATCAGCTCCCGTCGCAGTGCAACATTAGCGCCCGTCGCAGCTTGTCAACATCAGCGCCCGTTCCACAGCAACATTAGCGCCCGCCGCAGTTTGTCAACATCAACGCACGTCGCAGAGTGTCAACATCAGTACCCATCGAAGCATGTCAACATTAACGTCCGTCGCAGTGTGCCAACATGAGCGTCCGTCGTGGTGTGTCAATATCAGCGCCCGTCGCAGTGTGTCAACATCAGCGCCCGCCGCAGTGCAACATTAGCGCCCGTCCCAGCGTGTCAACATCAGCGCCCGCCGCAGAGCACCATTAGCGCCCACCGCAGCGTGTCAGCATCAGCATACGTCTCAGAGTGTCAGCATTAGCGCCCGTCGCAGTGCAACATTAGCGCCCTTCGCTTCGCAGCTTGTCAACATCAGCGGCCGTACCAGAGCAACATTAGCGCCCGCAGCAGCGTGTCAACATCAGCGCACATCGCAGTGTGTTAACATCAGCGCCCGCCGCAGTGCAACATTAGCGCCCGTCCCAGCGTGTCAACATCAGCGCCCGCCGCAGAGCACCATTAGCGCCCACCGCAGCTTGTCAGCATCAGCATACGTCTCAGAGTGTCAGCATTAGCGCCCGTCGCAGTGCAACATTAGCGCCCTTCGCAGCTTGTCAACATCAGCGGCCGTACCAGAGCAACATTAGCGCCCGCAACAGCGTGTCAACATCAGCGCACATCGCAAGGTGTCAACATTAGCGCCCGTCGCAGGGTGTCTGCATTATTGCCCGTCGCATGTTGTCAACAACAGCGCCCGTCGCAGTATGTCAACATAAGCGCCCGTCTCTGTGTGCCAACATCAGCGCCCGTCGCAGGCTGTCAACAACAGCGCCCGTCACAAAATGTCAACATAAGCGTCCGTCGCAGTGCAACACTAGCGCCCTTCGCGGCATATCAACATAAGCGCCCGTCGCAGAGTGTCAACATCAGCGCCCATCGCAGTGTGTCAACATCAGCGCCGTCGCAGCGTGTCAACATCAGCGCACGTCGCAGTGTGTCATCATCAGCGCCCGTCGCAGCGTGTTAACATCAGCACCCGTTGCAGCGTGTCAACATCAGTGTACGCCGCAGTGTGTCAACATCCGTGCCATCGCATCTTGTCAACATCAGCGCATGTCGCTGTGTGTCAACATCAGCGCCCGTTGCAGTGTGACAACACAAGCGCATGTCGCAGTGTGTCATCATCAGCGCCCGTTGCAGGGTGACAACACCAGCGCCCATCGCAGCGTGTCAACATCAGCGCCCGTAGCAGCGTGTCAACATCAGCGCCCGTCGCAGTGTGTCAACATCAGCGCCCGTCGCAGTGTGTCAACATCAGCGCCCATCGCAGTGTGTCAACATTAGCGCCCGTCGCAGTGTGTCAACATTAGCGCCCGTCGCAGTATGTCAACATTAGCGCCCGTCGCAGTGTGTCAACATTAGCGCCCGTCGCAGTGTGTCAACATTAGCGCCCGTCGCAGTATGTCAACATTAGCGCTGGTCACAGCGTGTCAACATAATTGGCCGTCGCAGCGTGTCAACATTAGCGCCCGTCGCAGTGTGCTAACATCAGCTGCCGGCATCGTCATAGGTTCTTCGAATCGAACCCTGGCTTCATGTCTGTCATTGTCAATGGCCATGATAGCTTGTTAAATAAAGTGCGGCGTGACAATACTGGCAGCTGGCAAAGTATGAATAATTAATCATTTGATGCGGTTTGAGGTTTTAAGCGGCCGACGTAAAAAAAATCTCCGTCGGTACGTTCTAACAGCATCAGCGGGTGGCGCACGTCACGAGTTCAACGGTGTGACAAAATTAGGTTCTCTCGCGGCATAACTAAATGGCGGGCGGCGTAACGGCATTAATTAAGTTGTCGGCTATGTGTGGTGACATTGACGGTCAGTATGTCCCAGCCTTTGTGTAATTTTATATAAGCTTTCACGTGCGTCAGCTTGTAAAGGAATCGTTGCCATTTTGCGTCCATTATATTCGTAACCGGCCATTTATGGTCGTTTCATGACCATGATATTGGTCAATAATTTAAATGAAAACCTTTGTTTAATTAGGAATGATTTTTTAATGAAAATACAAGCTGTGAATCGGTATCGTTTATTGTTTTGCCTAAACAATTCGACCCTAGTATGATTTTAACTTGAGTACGATTTCTGAAATCAGTCCAATTTAATTACATGAAAACAGAATGCCATTTAATGTAACTATCTTTCTTCTCTTCAAAATACCATTTGTACCGGCAGCAGACACGACAAGAAACTTAGTAGGCATTTCAAATACAAATGGTAATATGTCACGTTACTGACTAGAACAAGTCAGAATGTGTGTGAGTTGTTCAGGGACTTTTGTTATTTGTTATAAATCGAAGAATGTGAATTAAGATGAAGACGCTTAAAATGAACAGAAGAAACAATAACATTCAGGCACTTCAGGCTATGGGTGCCGTGCAGGATCCAATTTGCAGTCTGATAGAATACATTTTTGTAACACTCCAAACACGCTGGTTGAATGAAGTAAAACCCAAAGGACCGCCATGCGTAATGTGCTCTACACAAAATTTAGTTCAATGCCCAACAAAGGGTATATGCTTTGGTTATCCGTGCAAATATTACAACTCTGGCAACAGAGCGATGCAACTCAATGGTCGTCCAGTGTTTTATGCTGTTACAAAGAGGGAGACATAACGCAATTGATGAACTCGATTGTTTTAGTCTTTAATGTATCCTACAGAACTGCAAACAATTTCAAGACTATTTTACGTTTGACGTAACCACAAACAAAAACATCCTAAGTCAGGTAAACATTATGATATTCATTTTTGAAAACACGTAGTATTTTTTGTTTATCTATGCACTAAATGCTATCAATGACAAGTTGTCAAATTGCAGTTAATATGTTTGTTTGTTTGTATTGCAGTTCGAAGATACTCAAATATATAACATGTTTTAAAATAAACGCTATTCCGAAATAATTTTTTGGGTCCCTACGATTTTGGATTAACGGTGTTCAACTGTACATCAACTTTGACAACATTCAAATTTTAGTGTGTATGTTTTACAAGCTAGTGAGAATACTGCACTAAGCTATATTCATTAATAATCGTTTTTGCTATCCGACTAAAGTTTAACACATAGCGAATTTTCAATATTTGACATCCGGTAAAATATTATTTACCAAAGAGGAATTCTCAATGATATTGATAGTACCCTTGGTCTAAAAAGTATGCAACATCCCGGATGCCGCTATTTTATTTGTCACAGAATCTATCATGTCATACTCGATGTTTTGGCTATAACTACTTAACTATCAATATTCATTTTCGTAATTGAGTATTACTCTACCTCTTTGAAAGAAATACCCTTTTTGCATTTAACAGGCCATTCAGATTGTGCGTAAAGTTCGAGCCTCTATCGGGGGTAGAATAACCAAGAAACAGCGAGATCGTCTGTTCCTGTGTCTGCGCCAGCTTCTCAAAGACGATAAATATCTGAAGCGCAGATTTTCGACCATTTGTGCTTTGCAAAGACTAGATGAGGTATATCAATTTTTGTATTTGTATTATAAAATAAGACTGGCATTTATCATGGTAGATGTCCTTTTTTGTCATTGCACATATAAGCAATATATAGTTGACGATTTTATCGTAGCTTGCCAAAACTGATTGAAAAAGGTTTGTTGATGTACCTTTGTGCCTTATACAGGAAATGTTTTAACTGTTTGGCGACTGGGGATCGCTCTGTTATTATTATATCATAATCATTTTAGATTGAGAGAGAGGATTGTAAATCTGTTTCGAGATATGACAGACTACTCGACGTAACATACCCAAGCAAAAAAAGGAGCATGCCTGATCTTCAGAAATGGGCAAAAAAGTTAAAAAGGGATCCGTCCTTTAAAAGTTTAGCGACACAAACATCTGAAGATAAATGGGAAGGTGAGGTCTTTTATATAATAAACAGGAAGTATTTTTTTCCTGAAATTAACTTACACAGTTGAACTAAGCCAATTGATGGAATAGATGAGGTCTATAATTTGTGTGTGTGTGTGTATTCGTATGTCCGCTGTTTTTTTCTATTTATTTTGATTGCAAACACTGCATTTTCTAAACACAAAGTGGTAAATATTTCAATCAAACAGTTGTTTTATCATTGTACATGTCACACAGAAGACCAGCAAGCATATGAATATTGCATGAAGAGAGTTCAAATGGCACACTCAAAGTGGTCCTGCCAGGAACAGGTTTACAATGGAAAATTTGCGATCTTTGCATCCAAAAGGGAATATCTCGAGACATTGCTTGATAATTCCCAAGGAATCGAACAAAATACTGTTTCTGATGTTTTACGTACTGTTGGTTCGCCCGTCCTTCTTATAGTTTCAGCGACTGAAGAAGACAAAATTGAAAGATTTTGCAATCAGATATCTAGCTTCGAGGGAGAAAGGAAACATGTATGCGTTGCAGTAGTTAGTGATATTATTTCAGTTGGTGGAATATGCGTGAAAAAGTTCAAATAATAGTGATATAAGAACAGATGTTGACGAGCTTTTTGAAAGGTTCATTTTCAACATTTACGTGACAAACCTGCATCTTTATTTTGAGCAAAACGACGTCACAGGTACTGTTAAAGTAAAAATTCGACTTTAGAAACATTTTCTGAAATTAAATTAAGTTTTACCATAAGGACACTTGTTTTCTGAAATAAAAATTTATTGTTTTTTCCAGAACTTTCCATTAAATCGATTTTTTTGAAAGAAATATTAAAGTAACACTCCAGAAAGATATGGTGATATTTTTCCAATGTACGATACTACATATCAACATTTGGTGAACTTCTTAATTTAAAATGTATTTCTTAGTTCAATTCTGTAGCTTCTCAAAATTAGAGGGGAAAAGTTAATGCTTATAATAATTTGCTTGACAAACTAAACACTGTAATACAATTCATAGTTTATTTCGGACGTACACACCAAATTTCCAGAAAGGAGAGAACATGAAATAATAAAAGAAGCTTTGACATTTTTCAGAAGGTTCAAGCTAGAAAAACCCACATGGCTAGAGGAGTGTGGGCGAAAATTTGAAGATAGAGACAGCACAAGGAGGCTCATATCCGAATTCACACCAGTATGTGTACAGACAACATTCGGGCATAAATAAAAGTTCTATCAATGCTGTAGCAGCAAATGAAAGCAGAGTAAAATAGTACAATGTTATATGAAAGTATTGCTTGTGCGGGTTTCATATGTAGAACATTTTTTTTAACTTCTTGGAGGTTTTTACATATGTTTCTCTCATTGCCAGGCTATAAAGAGATTTAAAGAACTTCCGTTTGTGTTTGATTGTTTACCGAGAACAGACCACATGATAATAAAACCGATAGAGACGGACAGTGATCAAGAAAAAGAACAGTGTGTACAAAATACCAAGAACATCTTGAATGATTGCAAAGTGTCTGAGGATAAATATCGAATAACATTTGTCACAGTCACCAAATATGCCGATTATAAGTACAAAAGTGGCGACGAAGTTCAAGTAAAGGACAGAACAGGTACACTGAGCGGATTTGCAAAGATGAAAGCTTCCCATTCGGACGATCTTGTTGCAAATTTTTCAAACCATGTAGCCGAAGAACCTATTCCTGACTCTAAAACATTCAACATTCTCCACAGCGTTAGAGATTCAAAAGGAAACTGTTGGAGAAATCTTTCTCAGGCCAAAGGGAGATCTAAAGGCGGACATTGCCATAGCCAAATAGACCCTTACAACGTTTCTGATTGTGATAAGAAATTCAGGGATGAAAGAGAGAAACGGTTATACGCAGTCCCATTGACAGAAACGGAGCTGGATGACAGTATGTACGAACGAGTTCACTTTTGGGGCGCCAAGACTAAACCAGGGATCGGGCAAATTCAAGAACTTGGAGTGTTACACGAAGGTGGGAGTAATCACATATATATAAAAGAGTATATACAAGATGCTTCGAAGAAGGAAAACAATGGGCAAACAAAGGATAGCGGTGAAATGGAACTCAAAGAAAAACAAAGCTGTGAGTCAAATCGAACTCGTCAAGCAGATTGTTCGGAGAATGGAAACAATTGGCAGAAAGGTGATAGTGGTGCCATGGTTCTCAAAGAAAAACACAGAAGTGAATCAACTCGAACACTTCAAGCAGTTGGTATGTTTATGGGAGAGACCTTTGAGAAAGCGGAGAACATTCAGAAGATCACGAAAACAGTCCATGAAATTCATTTTGGGTCTGGACGGGAGTTTTAAAATTACAAATGATGGTTTTAACAATTTTGTTTTGATGGTAAAGCAACCTTTATATATTGGATAACAACTTGTTATTGCCGTTGTTCTTGTTTGACATTCATTTTTTCCATTTTCCATTGATTATAATCATAAATTGCATAATATTTAAGTTTGAGACTGTCAACTTTTTAAATACTGGAGTTCGTGTATCGGATTGGGGTAATGATTTCAGTATGGCTTGATTTTCTCAATTTTATAGAAGTATTTACATAGTTAAACTTATTGTTTTATTGTGATTTCTAGGTCACAGTATAGAATCTCTGTAACAGTTATCAACCCAAACGTTTACATTTTGTTTATACATTGCTATTGATAAAATGTATATTTTGTCTGGCATAAGAGGTTTCTCGTCTGTTTTACTGTGTGACTTTGTCGTTTGACTTTATAAGAATTGTGCAATGCAATTTGGCTATACTAGTGAGTATGCAGCTACTATGCTTGTACCATGTTAAGGCAATGAATTTCTCTATATCATTAAACAAATAAATATTCATCATTATATATTAATATAATTTTGATGACGAACCAGTATAATTGGCTTTTATGAATATAAGATTATATTCCTATTATTCAGTTTCAGTTGTTCTAAACTTAGCTTGTTTGTAGTGTATGTATGAGTAGTACTGTTCCCCACGAGGTAAACCGTCGTTAATGCAACGACGGTGTAAGAGAGGAGCTTTGGAATGCGCGTGCCTGACCTCGTTTGAACAATATGGCTTAGCCTTTTTAGTCATTTTGCTAGTTTGGAAGCGTAAATGAATCGTCGTGTGGCACAGCATAGTATTGATAAAATCCGGTGATTGCTTGTCCGCTTCGGTTTGTGTAATTTCACCTTATAAACATAGGTGTGAATTGTATTCTGGAATTCTGAGATATTGTCAGGCGTGTATTTATTCCAAAAAATACATTTCCTGTCTGGTTCGGTGAGAGCTTCGTGGCTCAGACGCATGCCGATGTTAAGGAAAATAAAAGGAAGACAAATGTAAAACATCATTTTCGGTACCAATTGAAAACGAGTTGAATAAGGCCTGACATGTTTATTAAACGTGATTTTAATTTTGTAGTTAAGGATCGGCTGTAGTGTGCTTACCTGATCTCGTTTTATATGACAATATGTTACGTAGTTCAAATGCATGCTTCGATGAAAAATAAATTATATGAAAGTATGAACTTTGTGCTGATTATCACACTATAAATATTTACTTTATTTTTAAACGAACACTTCGATAATCTTGTTATCTTAATACAAACATTCAACAGTTCAAGTAGGAAAACTGATAAATCATAAGTTCACTTATCGTATGCCGCTCACATAGTTTGTAAGTATCCAGGCATGTTTGGAAAATGTACAATGACAAAATGAAAACTTTTAAGTGTCGTCTATTACATATTAACATAATGGGTCCATCTTATTGACGCACGTATCGTACGATCAACATTTTGAAATCATATACGGTCTTCCATTCTGCGCTGTATCATTTTTAAACTGGCCTGAAATGCCTTTTAGACAGGCCAATTAATTTGAAATATATGGGCCATATAGTCTCTTACCGGTTAAAATATTAATCACGTATGTCATGAGCTCAATGGGCCATACGAATTGATATAGTAAATGACAAAAGTGTATTATGCTTGACCTGAAACAGATATTATTTATTTCCATAAATGCTAATACCCAGTTTGGTAAACATTGAATAAGATGAAACATGTTTCTTGTCAATTTTTGACAATTAAAGGGACACACATTCAGTGTGGGTATTTGAAAAGTTATAATATTTGTTTCGAAACTAAGAGCTTTATTGTTTAGTGTACGGAAACTATATTGCTTTGCTTTCATTTTGCAAGTTCACCTTTAGGGGCGTAGCTAGCCGTCTATTCATGTGGATTGATAATTGTGTTATGGGGGTTTGGGTCATACAATTTGTTTTGCGACACTCGCTAAATAAGTAACTGAAATTCTTTAAGTTTCGACATTAAGTCCCACGCTTGTTGATTAGATGGCCACAATATGTCTTATACAACGTTTCAGTTTTAAGTTATGTCTAACATTGAATGTTGCATGGCATTGCCGCAGAAATACAGGGATTTGGCGGAATCTTTCAGAATTATGTTAGTCCAAGCCCATCAAAAAACGAGCCCTGAAATAATGTTTCAATGATTAAGTAAATATTCTGTCAAACGAGTTACCGTGTGGACGATACATGTATATACTAGTAACAAATAACTGGAACTCTCACTGGAAACAACAACGGTACAAGTTCACAACAGGACCTACCGTTTTCAGACCGAATTCGTTTACAAGACTCTTACACCGCCTTTTCCAGTCTGTGTAGTGTTAATGCTACTATTACTGCAAGGTAGATACAAGTGAATATTCGAATATTCCGTTACAATACATGCAATACATTATACGAGAGAAATCTGCCGCCATAATGAAAAACATGAAGTACAGCCAAGTACATGAAACATAAAGCATAAATAAACATAATATTGCTCATTGGCATTTTTGCCAAATATAAAACAGCTAGTATAACGAATACAGTTTTAAAATTTGTAACGAGGCAACCTTTTGCCAATAAAAAAGCCACACACATGTAAAGAAATTGCTTAAACCTAAGGTACATTAACAATTTCTTACGGAATTTTTTACGTTGTCAACACTATTCTCTAGCAAGTTATGCAAGTTCTAGATGATCAGATTTTAAATTTTATTCAGAACTTTTACATTTAGAACAACTCATAGCCATTCTTATGTGGAACTACATTCTCCTTTTTTAAAATTTACTCGTATAAACCTCTAAAAATGAAAAATAAGAAACCATACTCACTGTTTACATCGATATTCCACTCATTGGCAATATAACGGAAGACGCGTTGGAGCAGCATCTTCAACACATAACCAACTGTTATGACTCCAATGATTGTGAGTGAGTCAGTGAGTCAGTGAGTCCGTCCGTCAGGCAGGCAGGCAGGCAGGCGGCCAACCGGTCGGTCGGTCAGTCTGTCAGGCAGTCATTTGGTCCATGTGCTAATCGGTATTCGATCGGCCTGCCGATTGGTCGGGCGGTCATCGGGCAATCAATCAACCAACCACCCAAATTATCGGCAATTAGTCACTCCGTCAGTCAATTAATAATTATCTAAAAATATCCGTAAATCAAACATTTATTTACCCATTCAATAAATCAATCAATCAAATTAGTCAATCAATCTTTGAGTTTGTGAAACGTACATTACTTGACTAATTCAAACAATCAATTGATCACTCAATATATCATTTAATTAAAAAAAGTAAAATAAAAAAGGTAAATACACCCACGTTGGCAAATTTGCTACTGTGATATTTTTGGTCACGTTTACAGCACAGAACAGAGCAGAGCATATTTTATTTGACGAATACCCACAAGGTACATAGTCATTGAATATAAATACATTTATTTAACATGACGTCAACATGCCACATAATACAGTTTCGCTGCATACCTAGATATGAATAATTTGTCATACGTGAAAAAATATATGCAAAATATGAAATATGAGGATGGGCTGATATAAACTAATCACTATACGTAATGGAAGTTCTATGTTTAAGAGATTTTATATATTTGAATACTTTAAATATTGTAGTTTTGATGTCTGACTTTAGAAGTTCTATAAACTGATACACGCTTGGTCTGACATAAAAATATGGCAATTGAGAAAATTGAATATTGATATGAGTGATTATCATGTTGTTCAAATAGTTTGTGTTGAAAAGTGTATTAGATATATCTTATATCAGTATCTGGATTTAATACCACTCTTATTAACTTAGCGATATTATGTCGCAGTAGTTTCAGAAAAATAATAATTGCAGGAAAATAATAAGAAATATGTGTCATACAAAAAAGTCATACTTTCAGGAAATAAAATGTATGTATTCACGTTTGTTTCACTAGAAAACAAATAAGAATGGTTTTTTGTTTAAAACGGATAACTTCCGGAGTATCAGTTGAAATAAGAGTGCGATAGCTTTTAATTTAATGTATTTGAATGTTTAGACCACTCTATTTTGATATAATTTGCATCTCAAAAAAACCCCAAATGGACAAACTTGAAAACAAAGTAATTACAGCAGACATAAACATGGTAGTTCAAACATTTTAGTTCTTTGAAGAAGAAACCTGCAGAGGAAATAAAAAAGATATTAACAAAATGAATAAAGTTGTATTGATAACAATTTCTTTCTTTTAATTTGTTAACTTGCCGTTTACTGACTGTAAAACCCTGCCAAAAAGTCACAACTATGTTGGGGCAAATCAATTGTTGCACTTATGTGAAATACAATTCTTATGTGAAAAAGATTAATTGATAAAGTGCAAATAGTATATTCTGTTTGTGCTTTTTTTGCAAGTAGAAAATATGAAATAGAACATACTTTTAAAGGATTAACACAATTAAGGTAATATTCTTTTATTACAATAAAACTATAATGTAGAACACTACAATTTTTTATCATGATATTTAAATCAGACTCAAGTGCATGAACATATGTTTGGCAGTCTCAGGGACATGAGCATATTTGACCATAAGCGCATTTATAGCAGTCTCAGGAACATTAACATATGTATACCCGTTTTAGAAACATAATCGAATTCACAGCAGTCACAGGAATATGAGCATATTTATAGCAAACTCAGAAACATGAGCGTATTAATAGCAGTTTCAGTAGCATTAACATATTTAAAGCTTTCTTAAAAACATGAACATATTAATAGTAGTCTCATAAACATGAATATAAACATATATATATAGCAGTCCCAGGAGCAACATCATATTTATAGCAGTCTCAGGAAGGAGAACATATTTATAGCAGTCCCAGGAGCAACATCATATTTATAGCAGTCTCAGGAACGAGAACATATTTATAGCAGTCTCAGGATCGAGAACATATTTATAGCAGTCTCAGGAGCAACATAACATTTATAGCAGTCTCCGGATCGAGAACATATTTATAGCAGTCTCAGGAGCAACATAACATTTATAGCAGTCTCAGGAACGAGAACATGTTTTAGCAGTCTCAGGATCGAGAACATGTTTTAGCAGTCTCAGAAACGAGAACATACTTATAGCTGTATCAGATGATATTTTACCTGTCTTAGGAATTAGAACATACTCATAGCAGTCTCATGAACATGTTGTTTAAACAATAAATTGGGTATCAAAATGTTTATTTAAATTGTTCATATTTATTACGTATGTTAAATATTTTGCTTCCTTATTGCCTGAATGCACAGCTAAACGGTTTTATGCAGCAGAAAGATATTAAATTCGTTTGCTGTTTATTAATGTTAACCCGGCATAATCATGAAAGTTCAGGTCAAATGATCAACAATGTTGCAGGCGTTTTTTATTCCTTGTTTCATATCATATGTTTGATCATCATTCATATCATCTTTCTTATTGTAGTAATTGTGTTACAAACGTCTTATTTTGGAATATATCCGGTTTAATAATGTAAAAATCGTAAGTTTTACCATTGAAAATTTTGCCAGAGTATTATTAGTTATTATAAACTGGAATGATCATTATAAAACAATAAATGACTGTTTTGGTACAGGTGAAAGACAGCAATAGCGATGAAGAAAATGAAGATAACACAGAGGCTATAAACCTTTTATAGTTTTGATTTTTCTAACAATATATTCGGCGAAATAGACATGTAACAAAACATTTGTTTTCGTATATTTGAATATGTGTCAGTCAAAAGATGATTTACATTTTTTTATAAACAAGGTTAATATGTATGCTTAATGTTTTCATCGGATATTTACGGCATCAAAGAAAGAAATTTGGGGCCGAAATTCACAAAATGTTCGATATTCCATATACGAAGAAAAAAGTCATTTTAAAGGATCTTTCACAAGTGAAATATTGTACATGACTGTTATTCTGATCATGTATAAAACTGACATGGACTACCGAGTCGAACATTTGACGTTACTCGTTTATGTAACGTAAGATGTATGACGTAGAGGTTGGTTCGTTCTAATCAAATGATGAACATATTCAACTGGGCAATGATTCCTTAGTATTACAAATTGAAGCTAACATTGTGTCATTAACATAGACCCATGTCTGGTTTAAAATCCACTTACTGAAAACTTTTCCTTGAGGGCAGTTTTCGGGGAAATATGACCTTTTTTACATTTACATTATGATCAGCGACCATCATCCTTTGCCAGACGGGACATAGGCTCTGATTCTTTGTCGATGTTGACGTGATAACTACTATTAAACTAAGGTCAAGTCATAACACAAGCATTTACGACAATCGTAAAATGTTTGAAATGAGTTCAACCCGTGTTCGACGGCCGTCTTCTAGCCATTAGGCTTGATATTTACTACACTATACGTCAACGTCATAAACGCAAAGCGTCTTGTCTCCTTTTATCGAACATCGTCTTGATGTTGCTAACACGTGAATTTTACCTAATCGTACTTTCGTAATTGCACACCAACCTCTATGGCGCAAACGTTTAATTTGAAAGTACTTTTAATTCGCCTGTTTCACCATTATAAAACGGGTCTAATTTGTAGCTTTTTTCTCCTTCTCCTATATGTTAAAAAGCAAACAAAGATTTTGTCATATCAAAGAAAGTATATTTTAATAACTGATTTACATTCCACTTTGAAAATTTATATAGTGCATTACAAGACAAAACCATGTTTTCAGTATTTAAGAAGATTTGTTTATTGTCTTAAAACTGTTACTGAATATGAAGAGAAATGAACGGAAGTTTTGTCAATCTTACACTGAAATCATCAAGTTTCTATTTTCTATGTTTCTTTTCAGAGATAATTATATTGGTGTTTTAATTTATCTCCCTAAATACCCCTTGCTACCCGTGTGATAAACGCTTTTGTAAGGTTGCAAAGATTTCAATGACGCCCATGGTGACGAAACTGCAGGTAAGGCATTATTGATACATTTTCATTTAAAAAGTTTTAATATAAGAAATATTGGTTACAGGCATCTGTTGTCTTTAGCCTGTTACTGAGAATGCTGAGATATGGAAAGAAGGTTCGTAAAAACCAGAGGTCACTTCAGGCTCTTTTGGCTCTTCAAATTATAAACGAACCAATTTGCAACATTGTAGAAAAGAAATTCGAGACGTTACGATCATTGTGGCTAAAGGAAGCAAAACACAAAGGCTCTCCATGTGTATCATGCGAGACACAGAACTTAGTGCAATGTCCAACTAAGAGCATATGTTATGGAAATCCATGCAAATACCACGATACATCGGAACACCAACCACGAGCATGCCAAAGTTTAAGCAAGTCGTGTGAGTATTTTAAAACTCAGATTGTAAACAGCCACCGATCAGGAACGCCCAACTGGCGAATGACCGATGCAAAATTATGGTCCAAAAATGCAACTGAAATTGCAAAATGTTTCCTTCCGCAATTGAAAGGGAAGAAGACTTATAGCGCAGATGAAGGCACTGATTGCTTAAGTCTTCTCCATATCCTCAGAAACTGCAAACATTTTCAAGACTACTTCTCTTTTGACGTCACTGGAAGCAAAAACATCCTGAGTCAGGTAATCTTTATACGTAAATGTTTCAGACTGTCAGAATTTCTTTAAACTACAACATATTTTTTTTTAGATTTTAAATGAACCCTGTTAAAGGGCTGGAAAGTAAATTATACAAATAATATAAATCTAAAAGGCCGAATATTCACCATTGATGATAGTATTTTAAAATCTTTTAAAACACCTAAAACATATGTGAAATAGCAACATTCTTTAACTTCCGCTTAACTTAGTATGTGATAGTTGTAGTAAATCGCAATATCCTCAAGGAAGATAAATATTGGCACGAGGTTATGAGTCGTTATGGACTTCGATCTGTCTTAAACACTGTCGATTGAAACGCATTTTCATGACGACTGACGCAGACTCGGTAAAGATATTAGTATTTTAACTATTTCTCTTATTTTACCATATCTATAACAATAAAAAATTGTATAAATGACATTAAACTTGAGTCTAATTCAATTATCATTTTTCATCCGATAGACGATTAAGATTGTGCGGGAAGTTCAATATTCCATAGCGGTAGGAATAAGCAAAACTCAGTTAGAATGTTTGTTCAGATGTCTGCGCATGCTTTTGAAGGATGGAAAGTATCTATTCGACGAACCTTTGTCAATTTACGCCTTTGGACATCTCGAAATCTTATGTATGCCTTTGCAAGCCATGTTTCGACCTTTTGTAAATACTTCATGTACACTAGTACTTTTATCCTGTGTTACCAATGTTTTGTTATTGCATGCAGACATCAATCTTATTCCGTTGAACATTTTCAGATTGAAAAAGAAAAGATGAATTATAACTTGGGATATGAAAATACACCTTTTGTACAGCCTCAAAGCAAACGAAGGAGTGTGGATGAACTCGGACCAGCTGTTAAAAGGCTCAAAAGTTATCCTTCCTACAAATCGGGAATCAGCTCTGCTACGTTTGCATTAGAAAAGCAATTGGAAAGTAAGCTGTTTTATTTAAATCTTAATCTCATTCTTTAAGATTTTGTCTGAAATGATCATTTACAATTGCATTTATTAATGAATCCAGTGTTTCAAATGTGAAATAGTGTCGTTTTTAGGATTATTTAATTTGCAATGATTTGCAATTTTATTATTTTCACTTTTGCATTTATTTTTACATTGATAGCACCTAATGATATCTTTCAGGCAAACACATGTTTTATCATTGTACAAGTTACACAGAAGACCAGCAACCATATGAATACTGTATGAAGAGAGTTCAAATGGCACTCTCAAAATGGTCCTGCACGGAAAAGGTTTACAATGGCAAATTTGAGCTCTTTGCATCCAAAGCTGAATATCTCGAGACATTGCTTGACAATTCCTGCCGTTTTAAACAAAAGGCTGTTTCAGATGTATTACGCACTCCCGGTTCGCCCGTTCTCCTTATCGTTTCTGCGTCCGATCAAGACAAAATTGAAAGATTCTGTAGTCAGATTACTAGCAAGGAGGAGGAAGGAAAACATGTATGCGTTGCAATAGTTAGTGATAGGACTTCAATAGATGAACTATGCATGAATCAAACGAGCTTGGTCCTTTTCAAAAAATGTTCAAATATCAGTACTCTTAGAGCTGATGTTGACCAGCTTTTTGAAAGGTTCATTTTCAACTTTTACGAGACAAACCTGCATCTGTATTTTGAGCAAAAAGATATCACAGGTACGGGTATAGTTAAGACTCGTCTTTGGATAGTTATCTGAGATAAATAAAATAATTGCAATGCTGGGCTCACTTATCGACACTTGTTTGCTGTTATATACATATACTTAAACGTTTTATTTTGCCTTTCTGTTTCTAGTCGATTAAATATGGTTTTTTGAAAGAAATGTCCACGTAACACTGCATGCAGATAATGAATGAGTGTTATTATTTTTGCAGTGTACGATATTATATTACAAAGTTTGGCAACATGCTGTTTTTCTTTTTAAATTTTAAGTTCCTTTTTAAAATTAGTTTCTGTAGCTATTCAAATTTCAATGGAAAAGCTTTTTGCTTGTTGTGATTTGCTTGTCAATAAAACACAGTTATAAAACCCATAGTATTACTTGTGATTCCGCACATATTCGTACAAACTAAATTTCCAGAAAAGAGAGAAGAAGAAATGATAAAAGAAGCGTTGACATTGTTCAGAAGGTTTAAAATAGAAATACCCGTATGGCTCGAGGAGTATGGGCGAGACTTTGAACATAAAGACAGCACACAAAGACTCATATCTGACTTCAAACCAGTATGTGTACAAATTACATTACAAAAACTAAACAAAGGTCAACCAATATTGTTGCAGCAATGCAACTACAGTATAATCTTACACTATAATATAAAATTATGTATTGTACCGGTTAAGCTATTACAACATTCTTCAACTTCTTGAGTGTTTGTACATGTGTACTCATTTTCAGGCAATGAGGAGATTTAAGCAACTGCCGTTTGTGTTTGATTGTGTACCAAGAACGGGCCACATGATTATAAAACTGAAAGAGACGGATAAAGTTCAAGAAAACGAACAGTTTGAACGTTATATAAAGCACATCTTGAATGATTGCAAACTTCCTGAGGAAAGATATCAGATTACATTTGTAACTGTCACAAAATACGCCGACTACAAGTACAAAAGTGGCGACGAAGTTCAAGTAAAAGATAGAACAGGTACACTTAGCGGATTTGCAAAGATGAGTGTTTCCAATTCGAACGATCTTGTTGCAATCCTTTCAAACCATGTAGCCGAGGATCCTGACTCTAAATCAAAAACGTTCTCAACAGCGTTAAAGATGCAAAAGGAAACTGTTGGAGATATCTGTTCTAAGCCAAAGGGAGATCTTAAGGCGGACGTTGCCATTGCCAAAATAGATCCATGCAAGCACTCTGATTGTGATAAGAAGTTCAGGGATGAAAAAGAGAAACGGTTATACGCAGTCCCTTTGACAGAAGCGGAGTTGGATGACAGTAAATACGAACGCGTACACTTTTGGGGCGCCAAGACTAAACCAGGCATCGGGCAAATTCAAGAAGTTGGAGCGTTACATGAAGGAGGAAGTAATCATATATATATAAACAATACTTCGGAGAATGGCAACGATTGGCAGAAAGGTGACAGCGGTGCCATGTTCCTCAAAGAAAAACACGGAGGTGAATCAACTCTTCAAGCAGTCGGGATGTTTATGGGAGAGACTTTTAATAATACCGAAGGTCGGAAGTACATTGCAACACCTCTACATCTTGGCTTGGCTGTTCTATCGGAAACTCATAACGCAACATTTTCCCTATTTGGCGAAGACTCAGAAGATCACGAAAACAGTCAATGAGATCAGTTTTTACAGGGTTTTAACAATTGTTTATTGACGGTCGATGCAAACTTAATACTCTTAAGTACTGATTTGTACTTACTATTTATTATTATTATTATTATTATTATTATTATTATTATTATTATTATTATTATTATTATTATTATTATTATTATAACTGCAAATCGCTGTGAGACTGCTTATTGTGAAGATAATGGAGTTTGTACATTGGACTCAGGTCATGATGTTCAGCATGACTGTGTTTTCTCCATTTTAAGGAAGTTTATGTCATTGTTAAACTATTTTAGAATGATATTATTTCTTTATACTTCATCATTGTACTTGTTACATGAAAGAATGAGTAATCGAGAATAGCTTTTTTAAATTATGAACTTAGTATGTACATTCTGATTTGTTTTTATAGCGATTACTAGCCTCACAGTAATTATCATCTTTAAGAGATTCTTTTCGTTTACGTATTTAAAAATATATGTAGCTTATGCATTGCTATTGATGAAAAATGTATACGGAGTCTGGCGTGAAAGGCATTTCTTGTTTGTTTGTGTTTTTCACTTTTTATATTTTGCCATACCAGTTAGCATAAAGCATTTGGCCTTGTATGTATGTTAAGACAATGGATTACCAGAAACCTTAAAGCTAATGGCCTTGTCTGTAATGTAAAGACAATGGATTACCAGAAACTGTAAAGGTAATGGCCTTGTCTGTAATGTTAAGACAATGGATAACCAGTAAGTTTAAAGCTTATGGCCTTGTCTGCAATGTTAAGACAATGGATTGCCAGTAAATTTAAAGCTAAAAGCCGTGTCTGCAATGTTAACACAATGGATTACCAGTAACTTTAAGCTACTGCCATTGTTTGCAATTTTAAGACAATAGATTAAAATATAACATTAAATGACCAACACTTCGATATTAAATGGTTGTCTTATTTACCAAGTAGTATTAAATCATAAATCGTAAACAAAATAAGTAATAAAATATTTTATTCAAAATGTCATTTTTCGAATATTCGTCACGACATTACACGAACTAAATGATCGACCTCAATTTTGATCTATACTGTAAAGTTATATTGATCTTCAGTGCAATCAAATGTATGCTAATAATATTTGTTGTATTTATATGCAGCACTGAAACTTACAATTTTATGACGTCTGAAAGTCATAATTGCAAGTCCTGATTTTCTTCAAAATCAAAAATAACTAACGTATTGATGTTGACAATTGCTGTATAGGTAACATATTACCAACCTTATTGATATCTTTATTTGTTCTGTATGTCTGTTCTTCATGTCGGAAAATAGCTCATTGAGCTAATGTTTCTTGTTAACACATACCCAGCCAAAATAAATAGTCTTGTATCTTGTATCTTGTATCTTAACTATTATTGTTTATTTTTGTTAAGGTGACAAAATCAGTACCTACACATGTATAGCACATAAATCTTAATTATACACATTTACTATTTGCACGATAATGCATTTATGGAAAATATTGACTACTGATAACAAGATTGTAACCGTGTATTCATAAGCTATAATATTAAATGATAAGTGAGTGTTAAAAGATTTACAGTGATCTACTACAGTCTCATAAAAGAGGAATGCTATGTTTTCTGCAATTTTCTTTCATATGAAACTCGGTATGCGTCATAAGAACCATTAATTGCGGCATTCATTCATAATGTTTGAAAAACCAAAACCATTGTATTAAATGCGTTACATCTTATTTGGAAGTTAGATTTCATATTTAAAGCTGCACTCTCACAAATTTATCGTTCTGACATTTTTTTAATTTTTGTCACGTTTTGCGTAAATATCTGCAAATCAGTGATATAAGAGAGCTGACAAAAGATCAGATCGCGGGTTTTCATATTTCCGTTTTTTTATGGTTGAAAGCATTACTAACGGTTTAAGAAATATATATAAAACATCAATTTTTTAACTTAAATACATCACTTGTTTCCATACATTTTTGCATAAATTGTTTCGTTCCAATACAAAAATTAAAATGTTGTCAAAACGTTCAATCTCTGAGAGTGCAGCTTAACCCTCTGTCAAAAATAACGATTTTAATTACAATTATTTCTAAGTCTGAGACAAGCAGTACATGAATATGGGCCCTGGCATTGTAACATGTGGCCTCATTAACATTAAATTGATATATATATATATGATGACTAAAAATGGTTTGGTTTTGTTGTTGAAATCGACTGAAGTATGCTAACCCGTTTTGTATGCCAATATGATTCGATTGAAAATAAATCATATGAACGTATTAAATCGGATATACAAGGCCATATTATAACCGCCCATAGAACAATATTGATATACATTTCATTATGTTGATCGTATACTGCTAACATAATATAGTAGTATTCATGACTAACATGTGTTTTTGTCTTGAGCGTGTCTATGCCATTATGTATGTTTAGCTTTGGCTTCTGATCAGAACTACATTACGTTGCTGCCACATTGGCTGTCCCTTTAGTTTCCATATGTGTTCAAATGCAAACATCCAGGTTAAAACATCGATCATCAGGAGGGAGTTGAGAGTTGCCAGTCATATAAGTGTCGTCCTTTTACCCAAGAGGCCGTGAGTTCGATCGTAGACAGGAGAACACTTCTTTTGGCTCTTGATATTGACTCCAGAAGAGGAAATGTGGTAGGACGGCTGCGTTGTCGTGAAATAGATCTTACATTGGCAAATTAACATTTAAGATATTCACAGAAGGTCAAGCATGCTGCAAACGATAAAACGCAAATATTCTACAAGGCATATAACTCCGACACGACTAGATGTTCAGTTACGCTCTCCTTGACATACGAATCAGATGGGCATTGGATTACCTCTTGCGATGCTCTCGTTTTCTTTACAGTATTGGGTATTATCAAAAAATAAAATTGTTATTGAATATGAATACAACACAATGAAAATTACAGGGACAAGCCCAATATATAAATTTTCAAATAGAAACCCTTTTAAGCGGAACACTATAAGGGTGTTAACGACACTGAACAAGAGAAACAAACGTACGAACACCTCAAAAACCACATGCTCACGCATCAAAATTGCTTTATCATTAAATGATGGGATTGCTACCTTGGAACGGTCGGAGAAAGACAAGTCAACTCAAAACCAAATCGAACATTTTATTAACAGTCTCAGAAATTAGTGGCGTCGGTCATTGCACTGAAAACAGTCTAAATGATATAACTCCATTTCCCCAATAAAAACCATCCACGGACGCCAACGCTGTCTCGGCCGAAACAAATTGAGAGGAAATACAACCCGGTTTATAGTTCATTTAGTGTCGTCTATTATATGCTTTAATAAAATTTATCATACAATGTTTAATTTTCAAGCTTAATACATGTAAAACATTTCGAGGCAGCAGAAAACAGGGTTTTGGTGGATTACTTTGGTTATGCATATAGTTTATTCCAAGCAAAATAAACAGCAAGTCCTGAAATACATTATTCAATATAACATTCCGATTATGGAGCAAACTGAAATGCAATTTTCTCGTGTTGTTACTCCAATGATAATACAATGTTCTAGAGCTTAGAGATAGATACCATGACTGTTGCATAACGTTCAGACATTGTTCAAGAAAAACGTGACTAAAAACGAAGTATACAAGATCAGCCATTTACATACAACATTCCTCAAAACGTAAACAAACACAGGATTTCTCATTTGCAATAAATTGCAAAGACAAATAATGAAAATGGAAATAAACCTAACTTTAAAAATTAAAAATGCATGATACATGACAATGACAACTAATATGGGGTGCGAAGAGTCATGCCCACTCGGCCTGAACTTAGATCAATAAAACTCTACAACACTACATTAAATAAATGATAAATTTCAAAAATACGAACTACTTCAACTGATGTACCGGCATACATCCGAGGTTGTTTTCGAAAAAAATTCAAGGAGATCCGAATGAGCCATATCAAGGTCGAAATGTTTTGAGTACAGATGTTACAACATGGCGTCTCGAGTGATTTTCTTCATGTAAATTAATCTAAAGCGTTGAAAAACACTTGTAAATATGCCACCGACAATATATATGCAAAAAGCTACAGAAACATGCTCAGTTGCAAAAAGTTTAAACATAAACCCGGTTTAGTGGCAATGGGCAACGCCAAAGACATAGAACACAAATTCACCAACAAGTAACATAGAACAACACACAACTCTACAAACAGCACAGTGCATAAATACTATATATATATATATATATATATATATATATATATATATATATATATATATATATATATATATATATATATATATATATATATAATTGGTATGTTTATCAAGAAAAGATCGGGCTGATAGGAAGCGAGGAGGGGATAAGAGGTTTGTCGTTTTAACTGACAATTTCTTATCTATTTTTTTTTAAATACACATATCCGATAATGAACACTATAACAATTTTCCCCGGTTTTGATCAGTGCATCACGATTTCACTGATTTTAATTGAATAGTAGTAGTAGTAAAAACTAGTCGTATATTACAAAACTGATAAACTCAGTATAATAACATTATTCAAAAAACTGTATTAGCTAGGAGCGTTAAGTTTACGTTAATTTCATTTTGATTATAAATCAATGCACCTTTATTGTTTATGTTATTGTCACACAAAACTTTGTAGTTATTATGATTATTTAATAAATATCACAAAAAGAGTTCATACTGACTAGTGAAAGCCCCCAGTAGACTCAAGTTCCAGTGAATTCTAGTTCCAAGGCGGTATTCACATCACTTTTGGTTTGTTTGTGGTGTTTGTATTTGTGTATGTGATGTCAGTTTGTTTGTGGTGTTTGTATTTGTGTATGTGATGTCAGTTTATTTGTGGTGTTTGTATTTGTGTATGTGATGTCAGTTTGTTTGTGGTGTTTGTATTTGTGTATGTGATGTCAGTTTGTTTTTGGTGTTTGTATTTGTGTATGGGATGTTAATATGTTTGAATCTATATTTCATTGTCGTCTCCGGATTATTTTTTTATTTTTCGACTACTGGAATTGTCCCTGTTTGTTTCATTGTATTATTCATTCTTAATTGTTAATATAATTATTTTGAAATACAACACAATTAATTATTCGACTTGAATTGTCAAGTATACTTAATGTAATAAAATGTTCAAAAAGACAAAGACAAGTGCAGCATTGATATTGATACACAGCGGACGTATATTCTAATGCTCCTGAAAAAGATGGATTTACAAGTGTTTTCGTGTGTTGTTTCCCGCTAATTTTGGACTTATGAATGCAATAGTTGATTATCTTGAAGGACTGAGCTTTTTTAAGACTTTTAATTCAAAATTTTGACTTTAAATTTGGATTTTTCACCTAAATTTGAAAGAATATCTTCTGTTTTCGTGATATAAGTTTGAACAGCACGCCATTATTTCGTGAACACTTGTCAAATGTTATTTGTGTCATTGTTTGCTTGATTGGATTACGGTACAGTACAGGTGTGCAACAATCTCTATACGATCGGTCCATGTAATTGCTGATCATTATATCCATATCAGAACTATATTAGGCTGTTACGCTCAGTTATTGTAAATGGGTATTATTTACGGACCATGACTAAGAAGAAAAGTGGTGTTAAGCGAACAAAGGAAGAGGCATCTCCAAATTCGGCAAGTGATCAGCCCGACAAATTGCACATAATGGACGCTACTACGGCCCCCGGGTCATCTACGCAAAATGACCCGAAGACGTCTACACCGCCGCCCCCTCCCATCCCCCAGGGTTCCACATCGCCCATGGCGGGTGCGTATATACCCCCGCATCTACAGTTCCTTGCACAACAGCAAACGCCTCTCCATGGATACCAGTACTTTAGCCCCCCGCCCGGTACTCCTCAAAATAACATGATGAACTACTCCCCAGTCGGTACGCAGCTTACCCAAACCACGCCTGCGAAGGACAACGAGCAATACAATGCAATAATGTCAAAACTATGCTCCATTGAAAACTGTCAGAAGAACATACAATCAAAACTGAACAAAATTGAAACTGATGTCAAGGCTGTTTCAGGCAAAGTTACTTTAGTAGAAGTCAAGGTTGCCTCGCTAGAAATAAAAATTTCTGAAGCTGACAAAAAGTTAGCCGAGTTTGAGCAGAGCCGTGCGTTTGATAGCGAAACATGCGATGAAATCAAACGTAACCACACAGAATTATTAAACAGTATTAAAACCCTGAATAATGAAAACTCGAGCCTATCAGAGAATATATTAGATCTTCAGTCACGATCAATGCGCGATAATTTGCTTTTTTTCAATTTTGAAGAAGAAAAAACGTTCGAGGATCGCAAATCTGAAAATTGTTTGAACAAAATTATCCAGTTTTGTGAAGATGACCTAAAAATCGAGGACTCTAAAAGCAAAATAAAAATTGATCGCGCTCATCGCATTGGTCATTTCGAACATGGGAAAAAGCGACCTATAGTTGTCAAGTTTAACTATTTCGGTGATAAAATTGACATTAAAAACAAGGCACGGGAATATCTTCGGGACAGTGTGTACCGTGTCAGTGACCAATATCCCAAGGTCATTCAGGACCGCCGCAGAAAGCTTGTGCCATATCTAGTACAGGCCCGCCAAGCAGGTAAACAGGCATCGCTTTCGAATGACGTCCTGTACATCGACAGGGTACGGTATACCCACGACCACCCACCACCAGGGCCTACACCGGCGCTCCCCCCGCGCGGTCCCCGGTACCAGCGCCGCGGAGACACCGGCAGCCAGGATGGTCAAGGACAGCCACGCCCCAGCTAGGAAAATGAACAGAAGCAGCTTCACTTTTTATCTTGGAATGTTCAGGGTTTAATTTCAAAATTAAATGATGCAGATTTTCTAAACTTTATATACTCTTATGATGTGTTAATATTTTCAGAAACTTGGTCTTCTAAAACTACCAATCTCAACTTAGAGAATTTTGAAAGCTTTTCATGTCCTCGTCCAAAATGCAATCGAAAGGCTAAACGTAATAGTGGTGGGGTTATTATTTATTACAAGAAATCATATTCGAAGGGAATAGAACTTGTTAAACTAAATAACAAAGGTATTATATGGTTTAAACTCAAAAAGACTTTTTTTGGGACGGATAATGATATATTTGTCTGTGCATGCTATATACCACCAACTGATTCAAATGTTTATACGAACGAAAACTCTCTTTTATTTGAATTTGATTTCTATGAACAACTTGCTGTCGATATAAGATGTTATAGTCAGTTGGGTGATATAATGTTAACAGGTGATCTTAATTCAAGGGTAGGTCAACGATCAGATATAATTGAGAATATTAATCTTAATCGATATGTTGATATGCCGGAGTACGATGTTCCGCTTGACGTACTACCGCCACGCTCGTCTTTCGATGACCAGGCTAATTCTTTTGGTAACAAATTATTATCACTTTGTAAAGAAAATAGTATATTTATCGCTAATGGTAGATTAGAGCCAGGTCATTTTACATGTCATAACCTTATTAGAAACACATTTGCTTCTAGTGTTGTTGACTATGTGATAGTAAATTACAATTTATTTACTTGCTTAGATAGTTTTAAAGTTCTAGACGCTACAGAGTTTTCCGACCATTGCCCGATTGATTTTTCTTTGAATTGTAATACTCTTTATAATGATACAAACTTGAATTCTACTTATGATAAGATTATTTGGGATACCTGCGATGCCAATGTATTACAACATGCGTTAGATGGTAAAAAACAATTATTTGATGAAATTACCAATAATTTATTACATGACAATGTGGACTTTGATGTATGTATAAATAAACTGTGTGATCTTATTTATGATATATCTTTTCAGATGAATGGAAAGTCTTTTAATGTAAACCCTCTACCTAAATGCAACACTAGAAAATCATTGTGGTTTGATGTAACTTGCAAAGATCATAAAAATATATTTTATCGTTGCAAAAGGGTACTTAAAGATTCACCTACGAATGAAAATCGTTTAGCTTTTTTAAATGCTAGAGCTAGCTTTTGTGGTGTTAAACGCAAAGCAAAGCGTGTTTTTTATACTAAGGAACGTAAAACATTATGTACTCTTAGTAAGTCTAGCCCCAGAAAGTTCTGGAAATATATAAACAAATATAAGGCTAAACCTATTTCTAGTAGTCACGATGTCAATATTGATGATTTTATCAAACATTTTAAGGATATATCAAATACTCCACACTTCAGCTCATTCGACAACGACGATTTTTTAACCAGAGAGGAACCAATAAATGTTGATGATTTAGACTGCCCTTTTACGATCACAGAAATTTTAAAAACTATTTCAAATTTAAAATGACATAAAAGTCCTGATATGCAAAATAATGTTGCTGATTTTTTCGTTGATTCTAATGATTTTATTTCTCCCTATCTTGTTAAGATTTTTAATTTTATCTTTGACAAAGGAATTTATCCTGAGGCTTGGTGTAAAGGCGTCATAGTTCCTATCTTTAAGAAAGGTGATCGATCTTGTGCTGCTAACTATAGAGGTATAACTTTAATAAATATTATTGCTAAAATATTTTCAATTACCTTACGGAATAGAATAAACAAGTGGTGTGAACGTGAACATATATTAAACTCATCTCAATTTGGGTTTAGAGATAGCCGTAGCACAACTGATTGTATTTTTATATTACATACTATTATTCAGAATGTTATTAATAATAAATCCAAGTTGTATTGTGCCTTTATAGACTACGAAAAAGCGTTTGATACTGTCATACATGAAGCGCTTTGGATTAAACTTTTGAAATCTGGTATGAGTTGCAAAATGCTTAAAATGATTCAAGCCATTTATCTCAATGTTAAGTCTTGTATTAAAGATTCTGCTTGTATGTCATATTCTGAAATGTTTAATGTTACTCTTGGTGTCAAGCAGGGCGAACCCTTGTCTCCATTATTGTTTATATTATTTATAAATGACATTAATGATTGTATAGATTTTACCAACCTTACGGAAAAAGACTTACGCTTGCTATCCATATTTATGCTACTATTTGCTGATGATATTGCGTTATTCACTACCAGTGCAGATAGTTTACAATTACAACTGGACACTATATATCAATATTCATGCAAATGGGGCTTAAAGATAAATGTAAATAAAACTAAAGTTTGTGTTTTTGAGAAAAGAAAAAGCAATTGTACATTCAATTGGTCTATCAATGGTGATATTATTGAAATTGTCAGTGAATTCTGTTACCTAGGTATTAAGTTTCATTACACTGGTAATTTATCACGGGTAATAAATACTTTAAATGAGCAAGCTTTGAAAGCATATAACCATTTATTATCGATATTTAGTCGTGTCAATATAGATGTTAAAACAAAACTCTCATTGTTTGATGCGCTTGTTGTGCCAATTATTCTATATGGCTCTGAGGTATGGGGGATTTACAACACAAATGACGTCGACAAGTTGCACTCAAAATTTTGTAAATTGCTGTTAGGAGTACGCCCCCAGACTTCAAATGCAGCTGTGTTTGGTGAGTTGGGTAGATTCCCATTGTCTATCATATGCAAACAAAGAGCTTTAAGCTACTGGGCTAAGGTTATGAATAACCCAGATTCACTTATGTTTAACGTTTTTACTGAACAATGTAATTTATATAATGGTTTAAATAGAAATATCGCTAATAACTCAAATATAAACCTATGGTGTTTATCAGTCAAACGGGTGTTAGATAATCTCGGTCATGGTAATATTTTCTTTGAATTTAATGCTGATATCAATTATATACCAAATTTGGTGCAAAGACTGAGAGATCAATACGTACAACAATGGAGTGATATATTGTCTAATCAACCCAAAATGGAATACTATAAAACATTTAAATGCGAATTTAAATACGAAAAATACTTAGATTGTGTTTATAATACTAAATCTAGACAAAAGTTGTCACAATTTCGATTATCTTCACATAATTTGGAAATTGAAAGGGGTAGATTTAATAATGTTATTAGGGCAGAACGTAAATGTAAATTATGTGCACAGAATACTGTTGAGTCAGAATTTCACTTTCTACTATGTTGTTCCGCTTATAGTGATATACGAAGAAAACATGGAATAAAATCACACTGGCCTAGCTTACTTAAATTTAAGAATTTAATATCCTGTCAAAATGTTAAGGTTATTAACAATGTTGCTAGATTTATTTCCGATGCAATGAAATTTCGAGAGGAAAAACTCCAACTTTTGGCTGCTTCTTAATTTTACTTAAATAATAATAATAGTAATGTCAAAAATATTGATTATAATTATAGTTAGTATGAAAATGTCAGAAATGACAATAATTAATCATGATATAGTTTGTATAACTCGTTAATTACTTAGTATATTGATTATTTCAACTGTCAATATATATATATATTTTCATATGCATTTTATATTATATTTGTAATATTTATGCATGTACGTTTGTGTCTTGGCCATATCGATATTTATGCAATGTGTAAATGGCCAAAGGCAAGATGCCGATTTGCCAATAAAAACTTGTAACTTGCTAAAAATATGTTCTTATAAACATGTGTTGGGAATTTGATGCTAGCTTATAGGAAGTATTTATGTGCTTAAGATCATTATCAGCGACGTGTAAATGAGCACCTTTCCTAAGGTAACCTTAATCAAAATGATAAGTTTGAAGGCTGTTTTGATTTCATATGTGAAAGAGGTTGTTTACGATACAATTTCAACCTCATATATTGTTTAATTGATAATTTTATGAAAAAAAGATAATATTCTGCAATAGATAATTATTGAATTTAAACATAGCATAAAATTTGTTTATTAAACTTTAATGACTTATCCCCACCGACCAAAATTATGATGAGAGTAACGCACGTTACTGTATTAATAACATTGTCAGTGTGATTAAATACATCAATATTTCAACTTTAACGTGTGTATTATTGACTTAATTTGTGATTAAATGGTGAGTTTGATAAATTTCATAGCTTGAACAAATAAAACAATGAGGAAATGATCGTGGAAAAAGGGAAAGGGGCCATTCAATTATATGCAACATTATTGTGACAACATAATAGTAACAAACAAACATAAGTTGACAAGACGATATAAAATTCTAATACTTTTATCACTCGAAATATTATGTTCTTTTATATAAACTCGAACAAGCAGCTGTTACTTATACTCGATTTACTAAATTAAATCGGTCATTTATTGTCATTGTCATTTTGAAAAAGCAGAATGGCGTCCCGTTGAGGAAGTTACATGATTAAGAAAAAAATAACCACACCATTTGAATTAAACGGATATGTAGATGTGTATTCGTGATATTTTTCAAAATGACCTCAATATCGTTCCTGCTGGTTTCTTACGACACACTTCGTAAAATTTGTAACACCACCTTTACAGTATTTATTTTCGCTGTCGACGTCACATAAAGAAACTTAGACAGGTATATAGTGACTTTAATAGTCTTATACTGAAAATTAACATACATGCTTTTTGTGTAACCGGGTGGGGTTTGACCGTTTCTTTTATGGACGTTTTGACTGTATTGTTAGTTGATGTCATTCGAGAATCTGTAATATATAATTCGCCATATTCATGGATAAATGACTTACATTTTACACTTTAAGAACTATTTAGTGTGATTGTCAGTGGTTAATATCGGCTTGGCTTTTTCTTTGCCCATTCTCCCATCTATAATTCAGTTTTGTCACGTATGGCTGTTATTGTGATTATACATCTGTGCATTACTCCCGCAAAGCAATCATTGAGACTTGGGTATATTTAAATATTGGAAGTGCCCGTCCGTATCGCTAATCAATCGTCATGGTTTATAAGCACATGAAGAGCATTGATTTTCTTTAAAAGCACTCCATATTATTTTGTTTGTATGGCTGTTATTAGTTTATCGAAGTATTCTACCGTGTCCTATAAATCTACTCAACACTTGGCTGCCTATCAGGCGCATGCGTGATTATATTTTACATTATTTTTCGCAGTGACACGGTAGGCTATCATTTTGAAGTGTGGGTTGAAACGGGATATATAGTTAAACACTTTGCAAACTAGAATTCAGGGAATTTTCTATTTATACATTTTCTATTTAACATATGTATTATTGACTTATTTGTGATTATAAGGTGAGTTTGATAAATTCTATAGCTTGAACAAATGAAAAATAAATGATGAAATGATCGTGGAAAAGGGGCCATTCAATTATATGCAACATTATTGTGACAACATAATAGTAACAAACAAACATAAGTTGACAAGACGATATAAAATTCTAATACTTTTATCACTCGAAACATTATGTTCTTTATATAAACTCGAACAAGCAGCTGTTGAAAGTTGCATTATGCCTTTTGAAACACACATACTTATACTCGATTTACTAAACTAAATCGGTCATTTATTGTCATTGTAAATTAAAAAAAGCAGAATGGCGTCCCGTTGAAGAAATCACACGATTAAGGAAAAAATAACCACACCATTTGAATTAAACGGATATGTAGATGTGTATTCGTGACATTTTTCAAAATAACCTCAATACCGTTCCTGCTGGTTTCTTACGACACACTTCGTAAAATTTGTTACACTACCTTTACAGTATTTATTTTCGCTGTCGACGTCACATAAAGAAACTTAGACAGGTATATAGTGATTTTAATAGTCTTATACTGAAAATTAACATACATGCTTTTGTGTAACCGGGTCGGTTTTAACCGTTCTTTTATGGACGTTTTGACTGTGTTGTTATTTGATGTCATTCGAGCATCTTTAATATATAATTCGCCATATTCATGGATAAATGTCTTACATTTTACACTTTAAGAACTATTTAGTGTGATTGTCAGTGGTTAATATCGGCTTGGCTTTTCTTTGCCCATTCAGCCATATATAATTCATTTGTGTCACGTATGGCAGTTATTGTGATTATACATCTGTGCATTACTCCCGCAAAGCAATCATTGAGACTTGGGTATATTTAAATATTGGAAGTGCCCGTCCGTATTGCTAATCAATCGTCATGGTTTATGAGCACATGAAGAGCATTGATTTTCTTTAAAAGCACTCCATATTATTTTGTTTGTATGGCTGTTATTAGTTTATCGAAGTATTCTACCGTGTCCTATAAATCTACTCAAAACTTGGCTGCCTATCAGGCGCATGCGTGATTATATTTTTACATTATTTTTTCGCAGTGACGCAGTAGGCTATCATTTTGAAGTGTGGGTTGAAACGGGAAACATAGTTAAACACTTTGCAAACTAGAATACAGGTAATTTATTTATTTATACATCCTCGGTATGTTGAATCATTGAAAAAGTGATTAACAATATTTAAATTAAAGATTTATCTATATTTCTCTTTAAAGAGTCACACATACTCCCAAATAAGATTAACCACAATTAATAATATTGTTTTAATTAAAATTCCAAAGAGGATGAATAAATGTCGAAAACAATGGTTCTTACGAAGGATACCGAGTTTAATTTGAAAGGAATGAGCATAAAATACGGTATTTCGACCTTACGAGACTAAACAAGATCACAGTAAATCGTTTAGCATTCACCAATCATTTAATATTTCTGCACTTTCTGCTATTAAAAACGCGGTTACAGTTTTATTATCAGTAATTAATATTTTCCAAAAATGCATTATTTAGTAAGTACCCGCAACCTATTCAAACCACAAACACAACGCATCGCAGGTAAAATCAGCTCATGTATGTAATGTGTGCTTTTCAAACCGTATGCGTTTAACCTGAGGTGTCATATGTTTGTTTAGGAATGTGAGCTGCGTAGATGTAATGTCAAACGTATTTTGTTATAAAAACGTTTATCCTTTAAGGTATTAACGATTATCGTATAAGCAAAAACGTCTCTAAATATAATTTAACTATTTATTTAACCAAAGTGCGAAACGAAGGTAATTATAACATAATTATTAGATATCCCCGTAAAACTTCCTAAAATTTTAGTTTGATATTTCAATAAGTAAAGTTTCGCAGACATAATGACAATGGCAAACGTAACATGATGACACTCTTTTCTAGACATTTCGTATATAAAAAATAGTGTAAACATTTCATCGCCTAAAGTTTCTAACTGAGCAAAAAAAAACGCACTTTCGATTAGCTTTAATTTTGCAGGGACCTCATGTAAATTGATGTTGGGCGAATGATTTTGCTCTATGTCCACCCTTTTCATCACATAATTTGTCTGTGTTTTGCGGTATGTTCATGCCATAGACCAAATAAGAATAAAGAAGACAATAGGCCAATTGATGGACCAATCAATGACCATCATTCAGTCACATGACTTCGAAACTTTTTTGAAAGTTGACTTAAAACGTCTGGCAGAAAATATATTCAATTTAACAGCTATAAGGTACATCAATAAAAATCTAAGCATAATTTGACCCAATCAATTTTGCAAATAACGTTTCATGTTTGTTTTTTTATTTGATCAAATATCTATTTTTAAACGACAAATTTTATAACATAAGAAAGCTGATATCATTATTTTTAACAAGTTTTCATTTTTTCTTTAAAATCAGGCGACATAACTATTTTTCTCAAAAACACCCAATTTGTAAATACATTATTTATAGCGAGGATTTTCTAATGAAATATACATTCTGAAAGGTACATAAATCGGATTATTCATGAAATACATATCTATTTGTAAATTGAGTAACATACTATATAAGTATATAATAGTTTGTATTATTAACGTTCCACAGCATAAAGAGCCACATTCTATGTTTTGTAGAATGTTCAAACAATATTCTATCATATTTAGTGGAATGTCTTGTGGACCAATGGAAAACGATGTCTGTGTCATTGCACACTTCCGGTCCAATGAGGTCAGAAAGATATTAAAGTCAACTGATAAATGGTTGAAAATGTAATACCCGACAGTGAGATCGGTAGCGAATCTGATTTTAATTAAATGACTGAATTAAAGTTAAATTTCATCGTATTTATCAGTCAATTGTTTTAGAAAATATAATCTAGTTTTCTAAAGGCGAACATTTAATAGTACTCAATTCTCATTGGTCCAAAATAGGGGGATGCAAAAATTACATTAGCTTTTACGCTGATGTCTACGCCATTTGGATCGCCGGACGGATTCTTATTTAACCATTAATTCAATCATTTGTTTATTTTACTAAGTGGGCTCTTCACCGGTGCACGCTGACAAGTACTGAGAAAATACGCACCAACACCATTTTGTTTGTTTATCGATATTGCTTTCCACATCAATCAATTTTGCAGGGCTGCACGGCTAAGGCCGATCAATATTTACGACGTTTTTTTGTTCGAAGAATTGGATTCTCAAGAATATTTAGGTGCACTAAGCTATGAAAAGAAACATCATTCTCTCCATTTTCAGGGAAAACATATAGAGTCAAATTTACACTATAGGAGTGAACCTTTTGTTCTACATGTGGCATGTCGTCATAAATAATATTCAAACAACATAAAACATATATGGTTTCGCCAATATAAACATACTTTATGACATTATATATATATATATATATATATATATATATATATATATATATATATATATATATATATATATATATATATATATATATATATATATATATACACAAAAACTTGTAATTGGTGACAAGTATCTTTTTAAGTATTGAATATCACAGTCGTTGGGCATTAAGTAATTGCTTTTATAATACTCATAAGATAACGCATATTTCGTGAGTGGTTGACAACTGCTCTTATTATGTTCATATTTAAGTTTATAGGTAAATAGAAGGGAGGTGACTTTCTACCAGGTTTAAATTGATGAACACTGCTTGATACCCCATGAAGTACCAACATAATCTAGGTAAGTATCGTTTTGATAGAAATAAGTTTCATAATAAAATAGCAACAAATTTTAATTTATATACCTGGAAAGTGAAAGATTGTCCTTTATGCATATTCTGCAATGAAGTAGAAGATTATGAGCACTTCTTTGTTACATGTAAGGCATTGTCAACCTTTTGGAGCGATATTCAGAGAGTCTTTAAACGATGTGGAATACAGAAACATATTAAGAATATTAAGCACATTGTCCTTGGGTATAAAATTACTCAAAAAGAATATAATATTGTTAACATTGTATTAAGTTAGGCTTCTTGTTGTATTTACCAGACTTACTATATGTGTGAAAGAAGAACGAAACCGATTAATATTATGCACCATTTATATAATGATTTAATAACGCTTCAAACTCATTTTACAAATAAAGGCATTTCCCTGCGCTTTCTAAATGAATTTATCAAATATATTGCTATATATTGACTATTCACCTCAAATACTATACCATTTACCACATTGCTTGTTGATATTATTTGTACCCTTTGTATGTTTTTTGATAAAATAAACGGATTGTTATAGATTGACAATTCCAAAAAGAAAAAAAAAAAGAAATAAGTTTCTTATTGTAACATACAATTTTACCCTCCCTCTCACCCAACCCAGTTGCAATATCGGCAGTGCGCAAAGCACAAGTGCTATTTTGAAAATACAAAGATAACCAAGTCTGCACAAGTCGAAAAACATTGGAGCCGGCAAACAGGGTCCTTCATTTCCCTCTCATATCATAATATTCTGTTTTCTACTAGAGGTAGTTTTGTTCTTGTATCTTTTCCAGAAACGATTTATCTTAAATTTGTATTCCTATTCTTAAAGAAAGAATAAACGTTCTGTATAATTGCAATAACAGCAATAAAAATGAAGCAAAAGGTGACGACACTGAGACTATAACAGTATTGCTACTTTGATATCTAACATCTTATTATATAAGAACTTTTGTTTACAGGGACCTATTACAAAAAATGCTGAGACCTGGAAGAAAGTTTCCTGAAAATCAAAGGTCAATACAGGCGCTTCTGGCTCTTCAAATTATAAACGAACCGATTTGCAACATTGTAGAAAGGCAATTCGAGACGCTACGATTACTGTGGCTAAAGGATGCAGAACTCAAAGGCTCTCCGTGTGTATCGTGCGAGACACAGAACTTAGTTCAATGTCCAACTAAGAGCATCTGTTATGGAACTCCATGCATATACCACGATACACCGGAACGCCAAACACGAGCATGCCAAAGTTTAAGTAAGTCGTGTGAATATTTTAAAACTCAGATTATAAACAGTCACCGATCAAGAACACCCAACTGGCGAAGGACCGATGCAAAATTATGGTCCAAAAATGCAACTGAAATTGCAAAATGTTTCCTTCCGCAATTGAAAGGGAAGAAGACTTATAGCGCAGGTGATGTCATCGATAGCTTAAGCCTTCTTCATATCCTTAGAAACTGCACACATTTTCAAGACTATTTCTCATTTGACGTCACTGGAAACAAAAACGTCTTGAGTCAGGTAAACGTTTTACGTAGATGGTTTAAAGTACCTGTGTTTGCTGTAAGAGTGTTGGTATATTTATATTTCTGTCCAGTACAATGTGCAAATACCTATACTGTTAAAATTGAGTCACAAATGTGCTTTTATTGAAAATCCCCCTGAAATAAATTGTATACACATTTCTTGTATAGACGGTTTAGATAAGAAATCACATAAATTATTTATAGTTCGCTCAAATCATAAGACTTTTGATAACTTTTTCATTATAGATGATTTATGCTTTAAACATTACATAGTTCTTTGTCGGGCAAGCGAAACTATCCTCAATGTATAAACTATGAGGAAGAGCTTATGAGCTTTTAATGAATTCGATCTGATATGTAAAGTTCAATCGAAAAGCATTAACAAGAAGACTAAAATATGAGTCGTCTGGCTATTTCCTTACATTAAAAGGTCGCAAAATCTACGTCATACTTGACACTAAATCAAATATCATTTTTCATTCAACAGACGATCAAGATTGTGCGTAAAGTTCAATATTCATTAGCCGTGAAAATAAGCAAAAATCAATTAGATTGTTTGTTCAGATGTCTACGCATGCTTTTGAAAGATGGAAAGTACCTAGGCCACGACTTTATGGCCCTTTGCGCGTTGGGACAGCTCGAAACGGTAAGTATGACTATGCATGCCATGTTTCGACGTTTTGTTAATGCTTTTTGTGTTCTTGTACTCATTTCAGTATACTCTGTAACAAATTATATTGTTAAATACTATCTTCTTGGTGGATGACCTCATAAATTTACACTTATTGTTAATTTGATTTGATCATTAAATGTTGTACAATAATTCTGTCTGAATTAATTTTTCAGATAATGATATCTAAGTGGTTAATAAAAATAATCGTAATACAATTAGAAAATAGGTACATCATCGTTGGTTTTATGTAATTAAGGTCTACTCTTTTTTGTATTTATTTCACATGAGCTTTAGTTGAGAAAGCTTTGGATTTAATTGGACACATTGTTGTAATTAATTAAATTTGTTTATGAATATCAAATTCATTTACTTTCGTTTTCTGGTGTTATTTGAAAAAATGTATAAAACAATGAGCAAACAATTCGTATTGATATCAAAACAATTCAAATCATAATTTGCAACAAAGCATACATATGTAATGTACATTAAACTAATATGTATGTTTAAAACCATATTTCAGGAATAGCAATTCACAACATACAACCACAGGGGTATCAGTGCTTATGGCACAACTCTATCACCACGCCCACATTATCAATTACAATCTAGACAAAACTAACCCTTACCCTGTTATACCCCTTATCATCATGTAGGAATTGTAAATAATACCAAACCATAAGTATTTTTTAATATAATATGTTCCATTATATGAGTAATGGGGATGGTCTCCTCCCATATTTGCCATATTGCAGAGGTGATAACTATGTCAAACTTCAACAAACACTCAACCAGTTTGGGATTTACTTAAAGAAATATCCGCACTCTTTTTGAAATGTATAGATTTGTCGTATTTGAAAGACATTTGAAACTCGGTTTAAACCGAAATGCACACACCATCTTAATCCAACATCCAGTATCCGCAAATATCATCCACGTTTTCTAGATTAAAATTGTAATACCCCGCTACGACATTTTCATATCAACACATGTGTTATACAAACACCGTATCACTTTCATGATACTTGTAAAGTCAAAGTCAAAAGCCACATAGCCTTGCATACGTAATTACAATTATTGTTTATTTTTTACACGTAAAATTTGGTAACGAAATTAAACGTAAAGGCGCATTGCACCCTGCTTGTATCGACGATATCATTGCGTTTTTATGTTAATATCAGTTCAATTCTACGATAAAGTGTCTTCAGCTGAATCATTTTTATTTTTATGTATTTATTACGAGTTATTGGAGTGGTCCTTAAAGTGATTTTTGGTTATAAATGTTGTACCTTATAATATTTTCAGATTGAGAAAGAAAAGATGAATACAAACTGGATATATGAAAGATCACTTTTGTTTCACCCTCAACGCGAAACAAAGAGTGTGAGTGCCTTCACAACTGCTGTTAAAAGGCTCAAAAGTGATCCTTCCTTGAATTCAAGACCTAATTCTGCTACGATTGGGTTAGAGAAGCAATGTAAGCTGTTTCATATAAATAACAATTTTGGATATTTGTTCCATTTTTTAGTGTATACACATCGATGAAATGCTTTAAACGCCATTTTCTTTCTATCGCATTTATAGGTGATGTATTATTTTCTTTACTAAACACGATTTCAATAAAATCATGTGCAATTGCATTAATTGTTGGGTCCAGCGTTTCAAATTTGTCGTTTTTAAGATGGTTTTTAATGGCAGTCATTGTCATTCTTATTATTTCTGCTGTTGCATTTATCTTTAACGATATCTTTCAGCCGAACAATTGTTTTATCATTGTACAAGTCACACAGAAAACCAGCAAGCGTATGAATACTGTATGAAGAGAATTCAAATGGCACTCTCAAAATGGTCCTGCACGGAAAAGGTTTACAATGGCAAATTTGAGCTCTTTGCATCCAAAGTTGAATATCTCGAGACATTGCTTGGCAATTCCTGTCATACAGAACGAAAGGCTGTTTCAGATATATTACGTACTGTTGGTTCGCCCGTCCTTCTTATTGTTTCTTCGTCTGATCAAGACAAAGTTGAAAGATTTTGCAATCAGATCACTGGCTACGAAGAAGAAAGGAAAAATGTATGCGTTGCAATAGTTAGTGATAGGAATCCATTGGATGAACCACACACGGTTCAAACGAGCTGGGGCTTTTTGCGAAGATGTTCATATATCAGTACTCTAAGAGCTGATGTTGACGAGCTTTTCGAAAGTTTTATTTTTAACATTTACGAGACAAACCTTCATCTGTATTTTAAGCGGAAAGACGTCACAGGTATAGTAAAGATTCGACTCTTTTATAGTTTTCTGAGATAATTTACAATGCTAGGCCCAATTATGGACATTTGCATACTGAAATATACATATACCTAAAGGAATATGTTTTTTAACTTTATTTTGCAGTATGTATACGTAACACTGCAGGTGTTTTTTTCCAGTATTAGATATTATATATCAAAGTTTGGTGAACTTTTAATTTAAAGTACTTTTTTTAAATTAAACACAGTAGCTCCTCAAATTTCAAGGAAAAATGTGTATACAGTTGTATTTCTTGTTTGGATGTTCTAACTATATTTCCAGAAAGGATTGAACAAGAAATGATAAATGAAGCATTGACGTTGTTCAAAAGATTCAAGATAGAAATACCCCCATGGCTAGAGGAGTTTGGGAGAAGACTTCAAGATAAAGAAAGTACAAGGAGACTTGTATCTTCCTTCACTCCAGTATGTTTACAAAATACATTTCGGACATAAACAACAGCTCGACCAATTTTGTAGCAGAAATGACATATTTAATAATGATAATAATAATATTTTAAATTGAAGAACACTCTTCTTGGGCGTGTGTATATATGGTATTATAATTTTCAGGCTTTAAGGAGATTTAGAGACCTGCCGTTTGTGTTTGATTGTGTGCCGAGAACAGACCACATGGTTATAAAATTGATGGAGACGGAAGTAGATGAAGAAAAATCACAGCATGCACGAAATGTAAAGAAAATCTTGAATGAGTGTAAGCTTTCTGAGGAACAATATCGGATAACATTTGTGACAGTTACAAAATACGCCGACTACAAGTACAAAAGTGGCGACGAAGTTCAAGTAAAGGACAGAACAGGTACAATGAGCGGATTTGCAAAGATGAATGATTCCAAAAAGGACGAACTTGTTGCAATATTTTCAAACCATGTAGCCGAAGAAACTAATCCTGAATCAAAAACATTCTCAACAACGTTAAACATGCAGAAGGACAATGTGGGAGAAATCCTTCTCAGGCCAAAGGGAGATCTTAAGGCGGACGTTGCCATTGCCAAAATACACCCATGCAAAGTGTCTGATTGTGATAAGAAATTTAGGGATGAAAAAGGTAAACGACTTTACGCAGTCCCTTTGACAGAAGCGGAGTTGGATGACAGTACGTACGAACGAGTTCACTTCTGGGGCGCTAAGACTAAACCAGGCATCGGGCAAATTCAAGAAGTTGGGGTGTTGCATGAAGGTGGAAGAAATCACATATATATAAACGGCACTTCGGAGAATTGCAACGATTGGCAGAAAGGTGATAGCGGTGCCATGATTCTCAAAGAAAAACACAGAAGTGAATCAACTCTTAAAGCAGTCGGAACGTTTATGGGACAGACCTGTGATGAGGACGAAGGCCAAAAGTATATTGCAACACCTCTACATCTTGGCTTGGCTGTCCTATCTGAAACTTATAACGCAACATTTTCTCTTTTTGGAAAAGACGCAGAAGATCACGAAAACAGTCCTTGAGATCAGTTTTGTATCTTGATGACAGTTCAAATAGTGGTAATGGTATAAACATGGTTTTACCAGTTCATGTTTGATACATGAGTTCGTTTCCTTATCTTTATTTTACATTTGTTATAATTATTTTAAATTGCATAATAATGAGGACCTTGTCCCAATTTCACGAAATTACTTAAGTCAAATCTCAATCTCAATCTCAACTGATATAACCACATGAAAACATAGTATTATTAAAAATCTTTCATGTTTTATTCTTTTTGAAAACGTACTTTCTCATGGGATGTGTTACTGAAAGATTTTGACAATATTTCAAAGAAATCTTATTCTAGAGCAAAACGTATACTTGAGTAATTGATACAAGGCAATGAATTATACTCAAGTACATTTTTGGCTGTTTATTTTTTTTCCATTGGAATCTAGACCAAAGGTTTCAATCAACATAATTAATGATACAATGCGGTATAAAAATGTGTAAAAACAAATATATATTTTCAATATGTTTAATGAAATATGGTAAAATGAGTTGAGATTGAGTTTGAGATTTGACTTAAGTATTTTTCGTGATATTGGGACCTGTTATCTGTTAAGATAACGGAGTTTGTACATCGGATTGAGGTTACGATGTTCAGTTTGACTAGATTTTCTCCATTATAAGGAAGACTTTGTCATTGTTAAATTGTTTATGATATTATTTATTTGAGATCAAAATACTAACTAAAATGATGTTCCCAATCATGGTTTTTGTATCATGAAACGTTGAGTAGTTGTGACTGTTTGTTAGAATTGTGAACTTAGAATGTTCATAATGTTTTTGTGTTTGTGTAGGACACAGCGACGTCGGCTTAAATTGGTATAAGATCAAATTCCATTATTGAGTTTCAACTATTCATTAATCTGATACTCGTAATGACATAACTCATATGACATGTTCGACCTCATATTGATGATCTCTAACTATATAGCTACATAAACGTACAGTTCCGTTACACTGTGTGAACTCATTTTTGTTTGATCCCATACGTATAATAATGTACAGCGCCGAAACTCACAACGGGTTTTGGTCTAACCCTAGTATGAGTACTGACCTTGAAGCAGGTAGCATCATAAATGCAAACTTGATATGTTGATGTACGTGATTTTGCTTTTGTTGTTTAATATTTGGTGAAATATCCTAACCTGATCTCGTCTTATATGACAATATGTTATGTATTACATGTGCATGATTCAATTTGAATAAATCATAATTATATATATTATTTCTGATATTAGGCTCTATTCAGAATGGAACATTTCGATTATGTCTTAACAGGAAATAATCAACTGTCTATGGAGAAATATTGATATTAATTAAAAAGTTACTTATCGTATATCGCGCACTTAATATTTGAGTATTCGTGGCAACAATGTGTGTTGTTTGGTATGTTTCTATATGTAAGTTAAGCTTTGGCTTCTGGTCAAAATCACATTTAGTTTTGGGCCACATTGGCTGTCTCTGTGGTTTCCATATTTGTTCAAATTCGAGGCGCAAATGATTTAAGTGTCATTATCTTACCCAAGAGACCGTGAGTTCGACCCTTGATGTAGAAACTCTATCTCTGCCTCTCGATATTGACACCAGTAAACATAATGTGTTAGGACGTACGGCCGCATTGTTGTGAAATAGATCTTACATTGGCAATGCAACATTCAAGATATTCACAGAAGACCAAGTACACATGCTGCAAACGATAAAACGCATACATTTAACAAGGTATATAACTCCGACTCTACACAATGATAAGTTACGCCCTCCTTGACATATGAATCAGATGAGCATTGGGCATCCTCTTGTGATGCTGTCGTTTTCTCTACAGTATTCTGTAATACATGTATTTAAATTAGTACCAAAACTAAAACTGTTAATTGCACTAAAAACAGTCTTTATGATATAACCCTATTTCCCTAGGAAACATCATTCGCGGACGCCGAGGCTCTGCTCGGCCGAAAAAGGTGAGAGCAAATAAAATCTGGTTCATGGAATAAATAATTAATTCAGTGTCGTCTAGTATATTTTTTTTATTTTCAAGCTTAATCTAAGATTTCGCTGCAGCAGAAAAAACAGGGATTTGAAATGTTTTAGTTCTGCATATAGTTTATTCCCAAGCCAAAAAAACAGCGAGTCCTGAAATACATGATTCAATATAACAAATTATCAGTTATCTAGTGGCCTGTATCAGTATTTAAAATGAAACATTGATAAAAAGTAACTATACAATCACACCCACCGCGCCCATTAACCACATAACTATCAGATATCCAAGTTCACAACAGAACCTACCGATTGTGGACCAAACTCAATAACATGTTTCTCACAAGTGCTCGTGCTTCTATTGCAATGAAAATACTAGTAGAGATTGATATCGTGACTGTGTTGCATAGCATGCAGACATTGTTCAAGAAAAACATGACTACAAAACGAAGCAAAAAAGATCAGCCATATACATGAAATATTACACAAAAAACGTTAACAAACACAGAATGGCTCATTTACAATATATTGCAAAGACAAATAATAAAATGGAAATAAAACTAAACTTAAAATTCACAAATGCATGATACATGAAAATAACAACTGATATGGGTTGCAAAGGTTCATTTCACAAGGTCTGGATGAGAGGTCACATGGGCGATTAAAGTAGGTATGAGCATACCCTACACAGCAAAATTGGTCCCGACTTCCGCACTTGCAGGGATGCTTGGCTATCTTCGACACAACGTACCCCATTTTACGGCATTTTCGTGCCATTTAGATCTCAGGCGAAAAAGTTGCACGCGTTAGGAAACGTTCAGGTGGGCACGTCACAGACGCACCGTCGGTCGCGTCACGTAGAGAATGGAGATACCTAAACGCCAATACCGGTCCGGACCGTGCCGCATTTGTGGTTCCTGAGATATCGTCTCCGTGGCCTAGTGGTTAAGGATCCGCCTACGGAGCTGGAGGTTGTGGGTTCGATCCCTGGCCGCGTCATACCAAAAGACGTTAAAAGTTGGTACAAGTAGGCTCCTTGCCTGGCGCTCGGCATTTAAAGGGTAGTGCTTGGAAAAGTGGTTTACACAGTACTGGTTTAACCCAGGAAAGTTGTACCCCGTCTATCGGTGCTTTACACCGAGGACGTAAAAGGACAAATGGATCTCTTCGGAAAAGAGCTAGGGTATCGCACCCGGACTTCCTTGTATCCCACCACTGTCTCTTCAGCGTGCTGTCCCTTCAGCAAAAAAACAAAGGACCCCGTTGGAAATAAGTGCTTGAAATTTCACGGGTTATCCTTGACCGCAAGGTCTAAAGAAATACATACTAAAGTATTTCCTATTATTAATACAGACCAAACCTAGCTTACCATTTAGTCTTAGGAATGAGCACGTGAGATATTTTATTTAGCAGTTCACAAGAAAGTCTTTCTTCTTCAACAGCTGGTCTCGAACTCCCCGAGATCTGCACGTGCACCACTGACGTCAGCACTTCATGAGTAACCAGGTCAAAGAGTGCACTGGCACTACAATACATACATACATACATACATACATACATACATACATACATACATACATACATACATACATACATACATACATACATACATACATACATACATACATACATACATACATACATACATACATACATACATACATACATACATACATACATACATACATACATACATACATACATACATACATACATACATACATACATACATACATACATACATACATACATACATACATACATACATACATACATACATACATACATACATACATACATACATACATACATACATACATACATACATACATACATACATACATACATACATACATACATACATACATACATACATACATACATACATACATACATACATACATACATACATACATACATACATACATACATACATACATACATACATACATACATACATACATACATACATACATACATACCTACATACATACCTACATACATACCTACATACATACCTACATACATACATACATACATACATACATACATACATACATACATACATACATACATACATACATACATACATACATACATACATACATACATACATACATAGCTTTATCTTGACAAACCATAGTAATTACAGATGGGTGTAGCATATTGAAATATTCATAGCTAAACATACTAGAATACTCGTCTTTAATTTAACGCTATCTATAGATACCATCATCGCTCAGACAGTGTTCAAGTAGAGAAAGGGGAAGTAATGATGTGCGGGGGTCACTCGTAGTGTAAAGTTTGGTTGTATGTAACCGAGAGCTGGTGCGAACGATATCAACATCGAATTGATTTGAGTACAGATGTGACAACATGGCGTCTTGGATGAATTTCTTCATGTAAATTAATCAGAAACGTAAAAAGACATTTGTAGCGATGCCACCGACAATACAAAGCTCATCAAAAGATCGGGCTGATAGGAAGCGAGCAGGGGATAAGAGGTTTGTGGATTTTAACTGTCAATTTCTTATCTTATTTTTTAAATACATGTATCCGAAAAGGAAAACTATAAACAAATTTCCCCGGTTTTGATCAGTGCATCACGATCTCAAATATTTTGATTGGGTAGTATTTGCTGTGTTCTGAATGTTTAACATTTTGGATGTCTTTTCGTCAGCTTGCAATAATTTTAGTGAAATATTCTGTGTTCTTAATTGGCATTGCTTACACTTTTTATTACTGTTTTGCCCAAACGGAATAATACGCTTTTGAAGATATTTGTATGCATGACAGTTTTACCGAAATTGTATAAAATATTTTGCCAGTTCATGAGATAGTTAAGCTGAGACGTTTTTTCCTGTCTGACAAATATTGATGTTCTATTAGCTTTAAAACATCATCCAAATAAATACTGCAAATTAAAATTAGTAAAAATAAAATTAAACACAAGGTCTTGTTTAAATGGATAAACACAAACCAGTGCTCCAGCTATCCTGTTTTTCAATGGCACAGCGCCGTGCCCTTTCCATACTGCCCGGCCCCCTTTTTGAGTAGTGCCCTTTTCACAAATGCTCTATTAGTGCCAATAATCACATTAGTGCCCTTTTTACTATTAAAATCATTATGAAAGATTGGCAGCCCTTAATCCGCTGACATTGAGACAAGTTACGTAATAATTATGATAAAAGTGTTTCCGCTAGGTGTCACCATGCCCCCATTGACTGCTTAAAATATGCCGTACTGCCCTTTCATCTTCCCATGTGCCTCATCCAAGTCATATGACAGCTAATTCAAAATTGTGTCTTTGTGTAGTGAGCAGACTACCTGTGTATTCATAATCGGTCATCCTCTAATCCAATAGTTAGGAAGAGCCAAATATGGAAACATCGGCAGGAGGCGGAGCTATTGAATGTTAGCCAGTCAGAATATACATTGAGAACTCGTTCATTCAATGATGAAAGTTCCTAAAATGCAATAGCAAATGCGAAGGATGGTGAAAAATGGTATCAAGCACAATTAAATCTTTTAAAATAATTGTTAATTGTATTGTACAGATAAGACTCGCCATTTTGAACAATTGTTGATTTGAAGCAGACGGTTAGTGCCAATTTGTAAACTTAAGAAAGGTGGCGCTAAAACAATCAAATACATCACTTTTTCAGTAAATGTTTTGAAAGTTTATTTGTAAAATATTCATGATGAAATTTCTTTGTAACCCACAAAAATATGTTGATGCTTTATGTAGCATTTACCTATCATGTCCACGATAATGACAAAATTCGCCCAAACCGCCATTGTGTCAGAACGAATTTCAGAGTTATTTTATCAATTACTTATGTTCTATGTTTTATTTATTATGGAGTTTTTAAGCAAGGGCAGTGAATTGTCATTTTATTTTTATTCGTACCCAATTACAATCGTACCAAACTAATCGTCCCCTTCATATTTGTCTGTGTATTTATTTATTTGATTTCTTCAAATTTTTGACTGTCTTTGTTGTTTTCTTCATTAAACATGATTTTTAGGAGAATTGCACTAAAGAAGAGTCCAGACAAATACAATCTTGAATACTACCACAGACAAAATGACAAATTTTAATTTTGATATACAGTCTTCCCGAAATTGTAAAAAGGCACTTTGGAACTTTTTGCCTGTCTGAAAAAATATTTGCCTGTCCGAAAAAATATGCATAAAGATTAAAGAAAATGAATGTCAACTGTTTTTATTGCTTTCCTGATTTAGTTCACAAAAAATAACAGCATATAAACACTACATTGACATGTCGTTAAGTAAAAATAAACAAACTTGGTCTCGCAAAAAAAATATTTAAACACAGCCGCCATTAAGGTGCTTTCTGGTTTTTTGGTCATCCGGTAATTCCACCTGCCGCCGCCATTTTGACTGCAGACGATGTAAATTGTAGGGATTGAAAATCGGACCAAAGTCATAATCGATCATCGAAAATAATCGGACGAGCCATTTCAATCAATCATTGATTATGTAATCGAAACGGAATCAGTGAATATATTACAAATATATCCAAAACTATATTGGTTTGTACATACATGTCTGTAAATGAATAAACATATTACAATCAGTTATGTTTTATATGCCGTTTTGTTATATATTCCAGGTTACAATTGATAATTTAGTAAAATGTTTTTAGGAGATAACTTAATTCCAAAATAATTGAGAATAAATTGCCGTATAACCCCGTATAAGTCCGTACCATTTCCCGCTTTAAAGAAAATCAGAACATAAACAACACGGTTACTTCCCTTTGCCGTACATTAGCGATAATCGATTATGGAATAATGAAAACGATTATCGCCGACCTCAGACACAAACAATCGACTTTCGACAATACTCGATCATCGTTTTATCCCTAGTAAATTGAGTGCCGACGATTTTGATTGTACTTTGTTGCAAACCAAGAACCTATCAAACTGTTCTAATAAAATGCCTTTACTGATGAATCATATTTACTCGTTTATCCCCGGGAATCAACATCATGAAAGCATATCGGAAATCCGAAATGGCCGACTTTTGGCGATGTTATGTGACGTCAATATCAGTATGGGATCGACTAACTACCGCAAAGGCAAATAATCAGTGGATGTTTTTATAGACATTTCGCTTTCAAATACCTTTTCGCTATTTAGTCGTCTCAAAATATGTCGGTCATCTGGACCGTCATTTTCGGAAGACCTGCCGGACCCGTACAAAATTTGCCGGACATGTCCGGCAGACCTGCACATTTCGGGAAGACTGGATATATTCAAACACACCCTTCTGAATTCTGAGAAAAAAAACCCAACCCATTTTGTTCAAGTCTGAAAATCATGAAAATTATTTAAATTGACTATAAAAACAGAACAAATTCATGGGGGGGGAGACCCCCCAAAACCCCCCTTGTGACAGGGGTGGACCCCTCCCACAACCACCACCAATTGCCCCTACACGACTCATGTAGCTTGCCCTTTTTCAAAACTCCACCCTGCCCTTTTCAAATCCTCGCTGGAGCACTGCATACCTTAAGGAAAGTAAGTTTTGCTTTCAAACTTTTTGAAAAATATTGAGAAAATTGATCATGAAACACCTGGGGCAGTGATTACGAACAGTCTCAAGTCTGAGTTTAGACTCAATACTCATTATTGTAAAACTTCATTTGATTGTAATTTTCATTCTATCAGAGCATTGATGGTAAAATTTGCTGAAATATATTACTCTTTGAATGTTTTACTAATATTTTTTTGGAAAAAGAAATGGAATAAATATGATTTTTGTTCCTTTATAAAAATGATTTTCTGAGTCTAGACTTGGACTTGAGACTGTTCGTAATCATGGCCCCTGGTTGAAAATATAATGTTTGTTTACATCTCACTTTCTGAAAATATAATCTATTAGCTATGGCACTAATTATCAATTAAAACAAACATGTTGTTTTGCAAAAGTACCCCAAAAAGAATGATACATCTCCAAACAATCATGTCCAGTATAATTGGACTTGACTTACTACCGCTACTGCATGCAAAAATTGGAGCAAACTGCACTGCTGATCAAATGATGTGGTAATTAGGTAATGCCAAACTATGTCAAGCTCGCAATCCCTGCACTGGTAAAATGCTAGTCCATATAAACAGCCGCTTTAGAGTCTTTGACAACTCTACGCGTCCATATCCCACTTGTTGTTTTTCCAGCCAAGAATGACAGAGCCCAGCGCTAAGTATATTGAGAGGAAAGATAAAGGGCAACTGCTAGATAGTTAAAAAATTGGCGATGCTTTATTGACAGATCGATCTGAATTTGAATTTCATTAAACAAGTGTTTTTATGAGAATGGTATTGCCTAAAATAATTTATGTGTAACTTTTGTGTTTCCATTTAACAATGCAGTGTTAAACATTGTGAATTTACAGTTGAAGAATATATTTTACATTGGTATGAATCAGTCGACTTGTGGCGTTTAGGGAACAAATTGAATATCCAAATCTTAAAAAAGTTCACTATACGCGCATTATTGTGGCTAGTAAAATGCATTCCAGGCTTGCTCAATTTATGAGTTTTATGCAGCAGGGCTAGCTCAAAAATGTAATGCCAAGCAGTAGTGTATGAATTGGGACTTGTTCATCCAAAAGTCTGCTTTCGTTGACAGCTATGTTTGATTAAATTTGCTTTCAATTTGATTCAAAGCATTGTATCATTATTACTTTCATTACTTGAAATTTGATTGCCCAAGTGGCAAGCTGACTGTATATCTTCCTTATTGAAGGCTCTGGGCAAGTGGGTTATTGCGAAGACTGTACAAAACAAAATGTTGTGCAAGTTAACATTTATGATTGATGTGTTGTTCATTTCAGGTCAGAGTTGGTATGCTCCGTGAAGTACAACAATACTCTGCCAGATATCCCATTTGACCCGAAGTTCATCACATATCCTTTCGATCCAACAAGGTGCAGTAACTGCAGTTTGATAAAATGTTGTCATAATTAAATAAATAATTGTCAGGTATATATCCTGTCATAAGACTTATTTAAAAAATAATACAGTCAGTTCATTAAAAGAACACAATTTTTTCTGCTGATTGGCAATTTCTTATAAACACTTTCATTCACCATTTATGTTCATTACTTAGTCTTAAGATTTTCAAGGTAATTTAGTATACAGTCAAACCCCGTTGGCTCGAACTCCCAGGGACCGGCGAAAATACCTAGAGCCTCGGAAAAATCAAGCCAATCTGTAATGCTTACATTCAGTTAAAAGAAATCTGTCCTTTACATCAAGTTCGAGCCATCAAGGAATTTGACCCAACGGGGTGTGACTGTACTTCTATCCCATTATGTATTGATTTGTGTGCTATTGATAGGTTTATTCAGTACAAGCCAACATCGCTGGAGCGTTCCTTCAAGTATGACCTTCTCACAGAGCACGACCTTGGAGTCACCATTGACCTCATCAACCCAGATACTTACAAAATCAACCCAGAAGGTTTGTCAGTCAGTTTGTTGAATTATACAGAATGGAATAGCCGGAGACTCACAAGTTAATACAAGATTTTGATAGAGTAATCAGGCCTGGAAAAGTTTAAGGACGAGTGAGCCTGAACTTCTACTTGCCCTGCGCAAAAATTACTTGCCCTAAATTTTCGAACAAAATCAGGTAATACTGATTAAACATAAGCTAGTTTTGCAGCCAATCAAATTTACTTTCAAAGACATTAAAATTCGATCCGCTCGATTATTGTAACAGAGATCTTTCACTTAATCCCGACCCCTTACTGCTGCATGATTCATTTATGAAGAAGTCAGGATCTAGATTGTATATTACCAGCTTATATTAAATCAATTTTAAATTGCTAAAAATATTTTTATGACTTTTTTAATATTAATGAAATAGTTTAACAATTTATCATTTGTTTTATTTGATTCCTAAAGAATTATCTACAACACACAATAAACAATCCATCAAACAGTCTCCGCTTTCAACCATGTGAATTCGATGAAAAAATATTGCTACATTTCTGGTTTTGATTTGACTGTTTACATCCAGTATTTGATCTTACGGTACTCACCCGGGGGGATGAGTGTGAATGAATTTTTTCTCACCCGACCTCATTATTTTATTTGCAAATGGGAGCATGCAAGTGGATTTGTTGAGGCCTGGTAGTTGAAATTTACTTGTTTCTGCCAATGAAACAGTATGGTTTTATAACTATCATTTTTATGCCCCCAAAGGTGGGCATATTAAAATCGCACCGTCCGTCCTTCCGTCCATCCTTCCCTCCGTCCGTGTGTCTGGCTCAATAACTCGTGTCTGGGCTGTAACCACAAGCGTACAAGAACCATGTCCCTACCTCTTAGGTCAAGGTCACACTTAGGTGTTTATTCACAATGGAATGCTGCATATAAGGACATGGAGTATAGGTTGTCATGTCCGGGCTGTAACTTTCCATTGTATGGACAGATTTTAAAATAACTTGCCACATGTGTTCGGCATACCAAGACGACGTGTCGCTTGCAAGAACCATGTCCCTACCTCTAAGGTCAAGGTCACACTTCGGTGTTTATTCACAATGGAATGCTGAATATAAAGACATAAGAATGCAGGTTGTCAAGTATGGTATTTTTTTATGTTCAGAGGCAATTTAAAATAACTTGCCATATGTATTTGTTTGATCTTTAACTTTTCATGTACTGACCTCGTTCATAGGTCAATGTCACATTCGGGGGCATTCATCACATAATGTGACAGCTCTAGTTTTATTTGTAAATACTGGAAGATGCAGCATGCTTCCTTGATTTTGGTGAAAAAGAATAGAAATTAAACTTAAATTTAAATTCAGTTATCAATAATTGAAAGGCTTGTGATTCTGTCTGTTCCAGTTGGTTGTATTTTTGACAAAAATACTTTAATTTTAAATGAAATTCAGCATACCTTGAACCTGAAGATGAGAGACTACTGGATGAGGAATCCACATCCTTTGCGGACCAGAAACGGTACATGGCTTAAGAAATATGATTTTACAAATTTATACTTTAAATAGCCCTATTTAGATTACCAGTATATTTAGTGTTGATGGTGAAAATTGTTGGATGTGTTACAAGTAGTAGATTTAACTGATATTTACACAGTTTTTGCCTAAAACATCCTAATAAATCAATATGGGGTAGTTAAACATCTCAAAGAAACATAATACATAATAAAATAAGTACCAAAAATTAAGTAAATAATCGCCCCAAAATTCAGGTGGAAATGATTTGTTAGCTTGACTATTCGAAGAATAGGTTGGCTATACCACTCGCCCCGGCGTCGGCGTCCGGTAAAAGTTTTTGGGAAGTTGGGATTTTCACTTATAAGTCCAATTCCCTTCATTCAATTGACTTAATACTTCACACAGTTGTTCAGGGCCATCACATGATGAGGTTAGATAACTCCATATTATCCTTAATACAAGTTATGGCCCTGACTTAGGTTAAAGTTTTAGGGCAGGTTAAAGTTTAAGGGCAAGTTGGGATTTTCACTTAAAACTCCAATACCATTCATTCAATTGACTTAATACTTCACACAGTTGTTCAGGGCCATCACATGATGAGGTTAGATAACTCCATATTATTCTTTACACAGATTATGGTGCCTGATTGACTATGGAACTTAGGTTAAAGTTTTAGGACAGGTTGGGATATTTATTAATAACTTCTATACCCTTTGTTCAATTGACTGAAAACGTCACAAAGTTGTTCAGGACCATCACACAATGAGGTTACATAACAGTTGTTCAGAGCCATCACATAATAAGGTTAGATAACTCCATATTATCTTTAATACAAATTATGGCCCCTGATTGTCTATGGAACTTAGGTTAAAGTTTTAGGGCAGGTTGGGATATTTATTAATAACTTCTATGCCCTTCATTCTATTTGACTTAATACTGCAAACAATTGTTCAGGACCATCACCCTATGAGGTTACATAACTCCATATCCTTAATGCAAGTTATGGCTCCTGATTGACTTAGGTTTAAGTTTTTGGCAAGTAAAAGTTAAGGGGAAGTTGGGATTTTAATAAAAAAAACACTTCTATACCGTTCATTCAATGCACTTAATAGAATTCAAAATGATTTACGACCATCTTACCACAAAAAAACATAACTCCATTTTAACCCTAAATACAAATTATGACCCTTGATTTTTTATTTCTTTTGAAAGGCATATTTGTATATTCTTAACCACATTTTCGTAATGGGAAATCAAGTTATTTGAATGACTTGCGTCATTGTTCGGGTGGGCTGGTGGGAGGGCAGCATCAAAGTCACCTAATGTATCGAAGAATTTTAGTTAGGTTTGACATAAAGAGACCAATCTTGGTAATATTACATCGTTATTGTATTCACTCCTAAGTCAAAGCGGCGTAGTCAAGCCCGCTGTCTTACGACGGCTCTTGTTTTTGTCTTGCAGGTCCAGACATAATAAGATGAATGTCTCATGGTTGAGGAAGACAGAATACATCTCGACAGAGTACAACAGATTCACACAAAAGGCTGATAAGTCAGAAACAAAGTAAGTGTTTGGGAATATAATGTATATACATGTCGACAGATATGAAATTCGTGTCAAACATTGTAATTTGCATGAATGCAATAATAATCTTGATGGAAAATTGCTTTTTTGCTTTAAACTATGTTCATCAACCAAAATTAAAATGAAAATGGTAAGTGCAGATGAAAAATGTTGATTAAAAGAAAGGTGAATGTGAAGTAATCATTGTAAAAATATGAACTTTTCAATCTGCTGAAAATTTTCCCTAAGTCATGAAGTCAAAGGAATTATTTAAATATAAGTTTGTGTTTGCAAGTAATAGTTATACAGTGCATGTATATATGTGAAGATTTATGCTTGGACATATTAATGTATACTTTTTACCAGTCTAAATGGCTGATCGATAGAAATTCATCATAAGAGCAATATAGATTGAAAATTGTTATTAAATACTTTGAAGTCATATGATTAAATTCCATGTAAAGTCATAATGGTTAAATTCTCTGTGAAGTAATAAAGATTAAATTCTCTGAAATGTCATAATGATTAAATTTTCTGTGAAGTCATAATGATTAAATTTTCTGTAAAGTCATAATGATTAATTATCTCTGTGAAGTCATAATGATTAAATTCTCTGTAAAGTCATAATGATTAAATCTCTGTGAAGTCATAATGATTAAATTCTCTGTAAAGTCATAATGATAAATTCTCTGTGAAGTCATAATGATTAAATTCTCCATAAAGGCATAATGATTAAATTCTCCGTAAAGGCATAATGATTAAATTCTCTGTAAAGGCATAATGATTAAATTCTCCGTAAAGGCATAATGATTAAATTCTCTGTAAAGGCATAATGATTAAATTCTCTGTGAAGTCATAATGATTAAATTCTCTGAAAAGTCATAATGATTAATTCTCTGTGAAGTCATAATGATTAAATTCTCAGTAAAGTCATAATGATAAAATTTTCAGTAAAGTCATTATGATTAAATTTCAGTAAAGTCATAATGATTAAATTCTCTGTAAAGTCATAATGATATTATTCTCAGTAAAGTCATTAGGATTAAAATTCAGTTAAGTCATAATGATATTATTCTCAGTAAAGTCATTAGGATTAAAATTCAGTTAAGTCATAATGATATTATTTTCAGTAAAGTCATTAGGATTAAAATTCAGTTAAGTCATAATGATATTATTCCCAGTAAAGTCATTAGGATTAAAATTCAGTAAAGTCATAATGATATTATTCCCAGTAAAGTCATTAGGATTAAAATTCAGTAAAGTCATAATGATATTATTCCCAGTAAAGTCATTAGGATTGAAATTCAGTATAGTCATAATGATATTATTCCCAGTAAAGTCATTAGGATTAAAATTCAGTAAAGTCATAATGATATTATTCCCAGTAAAGTCATTAGGATTAAAATTCAGTAAAGTCATAATGCTTTACTTCTCTGTAAAGGTATAATGGTTAAATTCTCTGTGAAATCATTATGATTCAATTCTCTGTAAAGTCATGGTGATAGTTCACAGAGAAGGCTTTTGTTGGGTGTATTAGGGGACTTCTCTCATTAGTTTGTTTTCTTCTCGCTGGCCATGTATCCTTATATTAAAGCCATTGGTATATGTTACAGAGTGGGCTACAACATTAAGAAGGCCATCACAGAGGACAACTTCTACAAGGATAGAGAGAGTCAGATTGCTGCCATTGAGAAAACATTTCAAAAAGCTAAGGAAGAGGTGAGAATCTGAATATTTAGTGTTTGAAGTCCTTAAATTGCATGTATACATGTCATTTTGAGGAATTCTAAGGCTCATGATAAATCCCTCAAGTAAATTTTGAGTGATAAACCTTAAACTACTATATATACTAAACAATGTATAAATTTATGGAAAATATTAATTACTCATCTGATAACAAGATTGGATCCCTGTATTTAAAAGCTGAAAACACAAAAATATATATTAAATAATTGGTGAGTGCTAAATGATTTTCTGTGATCTACTATCGTCTCATCAGGTATAAATACCGTGTTTTCTGCACCTTGCTTTCAAATTAAACTCGGTTTTCTTCATAGAACAATTGTTTTGAAATTTATTCAGCCTAAATGGTATATTAAAACATTTGTGTAAATGGTGGTACATGTAAATCTAAATTGGGTTCACAAGTGCATCTTTAAATAAAAATTTGCTTTCATCATCAAACTACTGTACATGTGAAGATCAAATTTGTTCAGACATTTGCATAAAAAACAGAAGAAAGTGCCTTGAAATGAATATAAATAACTTTGGAAACACTTAACACAAGTCTAAGCCCCTTTACCCTGCTTTAGGCATGAATCCCTTAAACTCAAACAGACGACTATTGATAATTATCAGATGTTGGAATCTCTGTAGTCTATTGTGTTATTGTAATTAGCTTTGAGTCTCATCTCATGCTGTAGACAAGTGGGTAACTGAAACAAATGATGCTTTAGTGGGAAGAATCAAGTAAATTACGGTACTGTCAGTAATAAGACTCCATTTAAAGGAACCGGCTTATATGAAGTCATAGTTCCATTACAACACCCTAGGCAATATACCATGTCTCCGTTTTATCCGCTGTCACAGATACACAATGTACTCATAAGTTACATATACATACATAGTCTTTTGGAAATGTAATTCAGGCCCCAATTTCTCGAAACTTCTTAAGCTTAACAGGCTTAAGTAGCTTATTTCCATTAGCCAAAATACATACTTAAATAGAATTTTGATAAATGAAAAAATGTTTATTCTGATAATCATTATGATAATTCCTATCTAAAATACAAAAACTCTTAAAGAAGTTTAGATTACGCAATTTATTGAAAACCAAAAATAGTGAGCTTAGCTTAATCCTGTTATAAGGGACTTAAGAAGTTTCGAGAAATTGGGGCCAGGTCAGTTTGTTCTAACCACAGGTTTAATCCATGTCTATGCTTAACTTTCAGATTACACAACACTACAGCAAACCCAAAGTGGAGCCTATTGAGGTGTTGCCTGTGTTCCCTGACTTTGAGGTGAGTGAAGTTCAGAATGATATAAGAACCAAGGGGCCATATTAAGAAGAGTTTAATGCCATTAATGGCGGCCATATGGTGGCCTTATAGTAATCATACCGTCTGTCTGTCTCCATGGTTTCTGGTCAATAACTGTTATGCCCAGGGAGCTCAAGCTATTTGGTTGTGACTAGCTGTTTAAAAGCTATCGATTTTGAGGTCAGTTGGTTTAGGTTGCTGTAATGTCAAGGTTAGATTCAAACAAATCTTGTTAAGGCTGTATCTTTACTAGGGATGCAAACGAATGGCAAAATTGTGATTTGATAATTCGGTAATTCTTTCGATCAAATATTCGATTAACATTATACATCTTTTAGAAGTTGTAGTAAACTATTATTATTATTCGCTGAAGTAATAGCCAGGGCATTTTAACCCTACTTTGTTGTTGCCAGTACACGCGGCAGACCCTGATTCCCCTCCCCCCCCCCCCCCCCCAAAAAAAAAAGCAATGCATTTTAAACATACAATATCGAATAATTTCAATTCCTGACAGGGATGATAAAATTCCGGATTAATCCGGAATTCCGGATTTAAGGCCTCACGGATCGATTTTGAGATTAATGTAAATCCGTTGAGTTTTTTTCTAGGGGGGAGGGGTACAGGGAGCGAATCGAGCTCAGTTCGAACAATATGGGTACGAAAGGTGAGTTTTCCGGAAGCGTAAAGTCGGAAATTAACGAACCTATTTACGTCTTGGCAATTGAGCTATATGATTGGTTAAGATAGCATCCGGTGATTACGGAAATTACCGATGGGACTAGAAGACAGTATCCGGATGGTCGTATCCGGATATGACAGACGACGAAGACGAATAAACGGGTATTGGAAAATTGGAAAAAAACGACCACCACCAACTTCTAAAAACATCGATTCGTCGATTTAAAGGGTATATTTGCCATTTATTTTTAAGAGAAATTCTCGAAACGTTTCTTTTTAAGTTAATAGAAAGTGATCAAACTGATTATGAATTTTGCGCATGTAGCATTATTTCGGACATCCCGATTCGGATTGTGTCATAATAATCGATTTTTATTTTACAAATTTTATTTGGCCGATTGAAGTTTACGCTGTAAACCGTTTCTTTATTATTCTCATAATGTTTGAAGCATTGTTCTCAATAAGAAGTGGCTGTTGACCATAATGGGAGCCTCCCGGAGGTTCAAATGAAAATTGGTTTGGTTCAAATTTAAACAAAAAAAATGAATACATATTTTGTAGTAGTAATACATATTACGTAGAGGCAGTCATTTTATTTTCTATTTGAGACAGTTCAACAAAACTTCTTGAGGACCCAGTTTGAGTGAGATTTAAATTCTATAGTTGTAATTTGTATTTCCAGTTATGTTGATGGTTACAAAAGTCAGGGATGAACAGACACCTCAGCCAGTGCATCCAATTGTTCCTGTCAATGACTGACAATTCAATCCAGAGGCCATGATACTTGGATTTATGGCTGAACATGCTCCCTGGCACCACAGTAGTGTGTCTTACTTAAGACACTTGCCAAAGATACAAAAGCTCTCAGCGAATTAAAACTTCAAAGGTGTACAGCATCATACAAGATGACTTACAGAGTGGCTAGCCATTTCAATGATGAACATGTGGAGGAGTTAATGGATCTCGGTTTTGTTTCAACTAAGACAAGTCAACATACACAATGAGAAAACTGTTGCAGCAATTTTTCTGCTATAGAGAAAACAATAGTGTTGAGACATTTGGCCTCCTTAAAAATCACTAGAGCTGATTCTTAATCAATTTTCATAGAATTTGAAAGCCTGTTTGAGAGACTTGAACTGCCGTGGGATAATCTAGTTTGTGTTCTACTGGACTCATGTAACACCATGAGGGGAAAAAATCTGGCTTAGGGACCAGAATACGTCAAAGTCCACCATGTCCACAACGGCTACGCTGCCAAAGCATTTAAGTCCCGTTTGGATATTACTTGGAATAATATATATAATAATTAATAACACTATATTCTCATCAAATGTGCAGAAAATGGAATAAATACTCTTTTTATGATACATAAAAATTGAATAATTAACACTTTTACAATAAACATTTGCAAGCTTGATAATCGATATGTTGTTCATTATTATAAATCAAACATCCCACAGTGTAGACTGTTCATACACAGGCATTTGATCATAGCCAGTTGAGTTTTATGGGAAGTGGACAACTGAACCAAAATGTCAGGTACATGTCTAATGCCTGTGACTTTAGGTAAAAAAAAGTAAATCTAACTTTGTTTAAAGACAAAGGTGTTAAATTTCACTGCTAAGATTCCTGATAATTGTTTTGATTGTGGATGTCTCGTGTTGTACATAATTATATCTACCAAACCGAAAGGTGTACTCCTTGAACACTATTCTAAGGCAAAAAAGGGTATTAGAATCCCTGAAATACGGAAAGCTTCGGGGGCTTCGCCCCCCTTGTCCCCCCACCAGGGCTTTGCCCTGGACCCATCGGGGGTCTTCGGCGGCCCCCTGAACCCCACGCAGACATTTTCAGGATTGGCAACTTGGCTCTGTTATCATCCCTGATTCCAGTGCCTTTATATTTGTAAACAATGTGAAATTAGATGGATTCCTGGTCAAATGGCATGAATGCGCTGATGTAGGGTCTTTTGTTGGACGAGCAGTCTGATTTTGGGATTGACCTCAACTAAATATAACTATGGAAAAACCAAACCAACTTGGGAACTAGTAATATAATAAAACAAAAACATATGTGGATTTTGACTCTTCTATTGTAATTTGATAGAGGATATATATCCTAAAACACTATGCTATACATTTACATGATATCTAAACATGGTTTACATGTAAGTTTAAAGCTCATACATGTACATTGGTGTGAAGGCCCATTCCTTAAATCCTTTATTGGCAAAGGCAATTGAAGGCAATTCAATTTACTGAAAATTATTGAAATTTTTTTATGTCACTTATCTAATTGCCATCACACTCACACCTCTGGCGTTGTGGGCCAATCATTGTAAGACAAACAAACTTTATACCTAACAACATGGTTGTAGGCAAAAGATTTATTGTTCTATTTATCCAACAACAAAAAATGGAGTATTGTAATACTGATTTTGACATTTGATGGAATATTCAAATATTAGTTTGCATCCCTAATCTTTATCATACATTATAGGATTTTCAAAAATACTAGCCATAAAGGTTTATTATTATGAGGTGGTGTGTTGCACACAAAACGCAGGTCTTTAAGTCAAAGGTCAATGTATAAGGTCAAAGGTTGAAATGATTCTTGTCCAGGCTGTATCTTGACCATGCATTTTAGGATTTTTCAAAAAACTTGCCATGAAGGTTCCCCATGATAAGGTAGCTCGTCGCCTCCACACCCAGGTCTGAACATCAAAGATCAATTTCAAGAATGGAGGTCAAATGTTGAAATGATTCTTGTCCGGGCTGTATCTTGACCATGCATTTTAGGATTGTCAAAAAACTTGCCATTGACGTTCGCCATGATGAGGTAGCATGTCGGAGGTTCGATGTTATTTTGCATTGCAATTGCGTGGGAAAGCATGTTTGTGTCAAAGGCTCTTCTAATGGGTTACCATTTGGCGTCTAGCTAATAATTATTTTTTTCAAACCAATATTTTCTATTCAAGATTTTCATTAAATCCTTGCAAAAAATTCTTTAACATTATGTTAAGTGTTCACATTTATTCATCTTCAATAATGTAATCTCATTTAAAAGTACAACAGAAATGAGTTGACATCCAGTCCAACAATCTTTCAACGATGAACGCAAAAAATCTGTGAGCATACCTTCCTCTTAAAAAATATAAGCGATCTAACTTTCTAATTGCATTGAAAGTGCGTCAAAATTTGTTTAATAAATTTATATTATTTTATTTGAAATGGTCAATTTTGAAATGTAATATATTTCTTGATAAAAATTTGTCTCTTAATATTTTTTACACAAGTTGCTATATTTTATTTGGAAAGAATGCATTTAAGCGCACATGTAAGTCCTCTCTTATGAATAAAACAGTTAAAGAAATTGTCAAATTTGTGGAAAAGGTTAAAATTAAACGATGCTTTTGAAATACTAAATTTCTTTTCAGGAAAGGTTTGAATTGATTGATATAAGAGTTAAGCATGTCTACTGATTTTAAGTCAACACTCAGGTCTTCAGTTTTAAATGTATTATGTACATTGTAATGTATTTTTATTTATAATTTGAAACAGTTATCTGCTTATTTCTTCACTAAAATCATTTAAATAAGGCTTAATACTTGTAAACCTTTAGAAAGACTAATTAGTTAGACAATTATATAATTGTTTAAGCAATTTACTATCATACTGATTGACAAAATATCTGTTACCTTCTATTACAGCTATGGAAGCATCCATTTGCCCAGGTAATCTTTGACTCGGACCCGGCCCCCAAAGACAGGTCAGGACCGGCTCTCATGGAGGAAATGTCTCAAGCCATGATCAGGTAAGAATTGAAGGCTGTTAGCATACCATAGTTAGTCTGCATGTTATTAAGTGACTGTGCTGTGTAAAGACTCGAATTATACAATCTTGCAAAATTCCATGGTCTATATCAATTGGGTGTATCTTTAATCATTTTGAAGACAACCATTTTTTGGACAAAGGCGTTAACATGTACATATGGTTTTGGACAAAGGCGTTAACATGTACATGTGTGCTTAAATTTGTTTTCTAGATAATTGATCTTCTTGTGAAAGACCTTTTCCCCAAATTGCTAATTTCAATACAAATTCAATAGTGATTTTTTTAAACAATATAACACACTCAAAAGTATCAAATGTTGTATTATCACACATCTTTAGATCTTTAATCAAAATTTAAACAACAAGGGTTTAAGTACTTGACAGAAATTTGCCGAAGGTGTTGGTCTATTAGCCTCATCAATTTATTGCAGTAAGCATCCGTTAGCATAACGTTAGGTATCTACTGTTCTCCTTTCTGGTAAATTTAAGCCAGTACTTTGCACATTTGTTCATGTAAATTACAGACATCTTGGATATCTACCACATGATATGCTTTAGTGTTTTACTTAAAAATGTAAAATCTGACTAATAATAATAATATTTTTTTTTATTTACATAATTAATTACCTTCATTGAATTAGTTTTTTTTTGTAAACTTGCAGAGGAGCAGTTGATGAGAGTGGTGAACAGTTTGTAGCGTACTTCCTACCAACGACAGACACGCTCGGGAAACGTAAGAGGGACGAGGATGAGAATGAAGATTATATGGCCGATGATGAGTGAGTTATTTACATATGTAATTTTATCTTGCACAGATGGTTTTGTTTGTTTGTCTTTTTAACATATTTTAATCTTGGTTTATACTAACTTATTTAAGCTTGATTGTGACGAAAGCTGATAGCTTATAGAACCATTCTCGATTCCGTTTCCTGGGCAGAAACCAGTACTGTGTCCTTTTTGAGAGGCTATGAGAAAGTAGCCTGGTGGGGATCGAACCCACAACCTCTTGGGTGAGAGACAGACACCTATACCACTAGACCACTCTCACCCTCCATTTTATTATTGATTATATTACAAGAATTGAATGTTTTGTTATAAAACTTTAAAGAAAGAAATTTCGAAAAATATATAGCTTTGTAGCAAATTGTAGTTACCTCCCTTTACATATGAAAAAGTAAATTTGTGAGTTTTTTCAGTAACCATTATTTCTATAGTAGTGAACTTGTTTACCTGTTCATTACATAATAAGTATCTGTGTTACATGTATTTCTTTCCTCAGCAAAATAACCGAGAAAATCTTGCATAAGCGCAGGTAATTCTGCATTCTGCCCAGAAGTAAAAGTGAATATGAAGACAATACAAGATGATTTTGGGCTTTGAATTTTTTTCAATTGTAGCTAGTGATGTTCTGATGATCAATTATAATCGAAAATTTATTGTTTACAGTTTAGTGATAATCGATTGTGTTTGGTTAGAATCAATCATCGATTTGGCCAGCGAGTTTTTCGGGTTTTTTTCTCGTTTTTTTTTGTGTTATTTTTGCCCTTTGAGTTCATTTATAAAAAAGGATAACGGGTACAAGTTTTTGAACAAGAATAAAGCTTCAATTAAGGTATATTCAAAAATCACTTGTACTGTCAATAATCTGTTACTTGAGTGGAACCGATTATCTATAGTCAAACTGGAACAATTCCCAACATTAGTAGTAGGGGTAAAAATAGAAAGATAAAATATATTTTTTGTTAAAATCTCAAAGTCACACTCGTTTATCTGCAGGTATGACTACACACTGGCTCGTGAGTACAACTGGAACGTGAAGAACAAGCTGACACGAGGCTACGAGGAGACTTACTTCATGGTTTTCAGGGAAGATGGGTGCTACTACAATGAGCTGGAAACCAGGTGGGTGCTGATCATCAGTTTCACTGATCATTAGCCCGTACATTTCGGGTTTATATCCCTAAATCAAGTGAGATGGCATTCCCATATGATATATAGTTTTTGAAGTATACAACATATGTTTTAATTTACTTTAAAACTTGTGTGTTAAAAGTCACAAAGCTGTGCAAATATGAAGAGAGCGAGCAAGTTTCGTATTTTGGGTCCCTAGGTATGATAAAGCCTTAAACCAATCTGGGATGAGCAGTGTAATAAAAATGTCACTCTGTAAGCCGCTGGTGTGCCAGGCCGTTTGGGACAGTTGTGTGGCCTGCACGTGATGCCGTTTATGACTCACCACGGCCGGTTCTGTCATAACTATGTTTGTGTAACGGGAAGTTTCGTTTCCTATGGGGATATACGTGGTGTGCATGTCGAAAGTTTTGGAGTTAAGCTGTTAAGGTTATTATCTGTAGAGGATATAGAATTACACTTTATTATTTATTAATTATATACTTTATATATAATGTACAAAATGCCATGTTGATTTATTTTAAGAGTGCGCTTGAGCAAGCGTCGTAAGACAGCAGGGGCACAGGTTGCCCGATCTCGATTGGTAGTCAAACACAGGGATCTGAACGACAGAGAACTGCGAGCACAGGTAACAATAGATCTGGTGTTAAATATTGTAAATATAGCTATAATGGTGGTATCCTTTTTTGATGCCTGTTTTGTTATCAAAAAGAGGCATTCCCATGCTTGATGTCACCTTTTAAGTTCTTCAATAGCATATTCCTTGACCATATCTTGTAAATTGCCCATGGTTATCACATAAAACTGGTCACAATCTAACCATAGCAAAAAACAACTTATATTACTGCTATAGAATTAGACCAACAAATATCTGAATTTTGGATGCATGTTTACCTCATGTTCTTATGGTATGCAGAAAAAGAAAATATGAAACACAGAATAGTATCCCAAATATGTTATTGGCCAACAAAGATTGCAAAATAAGTCATTTACATCTGATTTCAGTTGAAAACAGATGCAAATGTACTGTAATAAGTTTACTAACATTGGATTTAACATATATGTAAAGAGTAATCAATTACCTTTCAAATGGTTCCAGAAGTGTATAGGTCGACAATCAACACAATTTAACATTAAGGTTAATGAAGCTATCAGAGAAATAGCTTATTTGTGGGCTCTTTCGAGTTTTCTAGTAAAATTCTAATTTTATCTTTGCATATAAGTTCCTACAACAAGGAAAAACATAACAAATGTTGACCTCGACTTGCAAAGCTTGTGTTTAAGCATGGCCTTCATTACTTTTATGGTTGCTGTTAACCTTGCCTGCATGTGTGTTTCAGGATGTGAGGTTGATGATGTTGGAGCCACCACAGGATGAAGAGGAGGAGGAGGAGGAAGAGGAGGAATTCATACAGACCACAAACAATGGTACAATATACTCCAGTTGATTGGTCATTTTAGTAGCTTGTTTCTCATATTGCCTATGCATTGCCATTGACAGGGTTGTGCACATTCTGCACCTTGGTGGTACACGTTTAAAAAATGTTCAGCATATTCACATGAAGGTTTTGCCCACTAGCCTTTGATCATGTGTTTTAAAGGTAGATGATCAATTTTGTTTTCCTATGCAAATGAACAAGAACATAAGATGAAAAGAAGTGAGTTTGAAAACAATATCTTCCATAATTATATAATAAATTTTGATGAGTTTTGTTTTTGTTTGGTAGGAAGGTAGAAATAAAAAAAAGTTTGGGTAATGTAAGATGTTAATTTAGATGAATGTCTTCCATATGTTGATATATTTTTGTAGATGATGAGTTCCCAAGTCCAAAAGGCAGTGGTGATGAAGGTCGGAGGTCAAGGTCACGAAGCAGATCCAGTTCAAGGTCGCGTTCTGGATCACGCAGTGGAAGTGGGTCAAGATCTAGAAGTCGTAGTAGAAGCAATAGCAGATCAAGAAGTCGTAGTCGAAGCAAATCTGGAAGTCGCAGCAGAAGTAGATCAAGATCTGGGTCAAGGTCGCTCTCCAGAAGTAGAAGCAGGTCACGTAGTGGCAGCAGAAGTGTTAGTCGTACACCAAGCCGATCTAGATCAAGGTCAGGCAGTCGCAGCAGAAGTAGGTCAAGAAGTGGCAGCAGAAGTGTGTCAAGGTCACGGTCAAGAAGTCGAAGTGGAAGCAAAGGAAGGTCACCCAGTAGGTCAAGGTCACGCAGTGCTAGCAGGAGCGGAAGTGAAAGTGAGGCTGAGAGAGGCAGGAAGGATGAAGAGGAAATCTTCGGTTCTGATAGTGACTCAGATAGTAATTAAAAAAGCATATTTTTGGTACACCAATATTTTATCAACATATGACATATTGCTGGTGTTTATCATTTGTGTATATAAATGTGGTCATTTGGAAGTTCAGTGTACTTATGTACAAGTGACGATCATGTGAACATACATTGTCTAGTGTTACATAATAATGTAGCACATCAGTTTTCCTCTTTCTACTATGAAAAAAAACACTGCTTATATGCTGTTGTTGTTGACATATTGATTTACAGAAAAAGGGTTCTGTGCCTTTTTTGTAGTAGTATCCATTAAAAAGAATGCAGTCCCAGATTAACACATAAAGCTTCCAACATCATTATCTTATCATGTGTAACGCCTTTGGAAGTCATATATTTCAATATAAACATCAATCATTGTCCTTAAAAATCTTATTCTATGTACATTTCTGAATTGGATCATGGAAATAAAAAATAATAATGAATCATTGTGTGTACTGATTTTCTTTATGGAATTTTAATTGATTGTTGCTAATAGTTGATGACACTATGCGTGTATTTTCTTAAGAAAAACATTTTTAAAGTTGAATATGTCATCTAGTCAGCTGTAACTCTCGAACACATTTAGGCCCACAGAGTTACATGGTACAAACACTTCGTTTATGTCAGCAGCATTTTGACCTCGCCGTTCACCACACTAGTTGAAACTTGGTGTTTTTAGTAATTTGTAAACCTTGTAAATGCTATTGAAATGCTTCTCAAGTGAGTGGTCAGGCCATACGACAATTTAGTTAGTCAACTCTATATGATCCTCATTACAAGAAATACCCCATATTTTTGACATGCACATTTGCCACCCATCATGCATGGTAATCAGTTAAATATCTCAAAACAAGCTGCAAATAGTCGAGCGCGCTGTATTCTTGTTTATTGCACTAGACATGTTTCTTTTTTCTTTTGAAATGATTGTTCCATAGAACCCAAGACGGCAAGGTCTTAACTTTTTTTAAATAATTCCAACTGATGCTAAGCGTCGATATGTCTATTAATTTTGGAAAGTTTGGAAATAAACGTTTTCTGAAACCAAATATCTCATGGAATTGTCCTATTTCAAACTGACCTGGATATATATTTTGGGCTTGTGAGTGATTTTCTCGGGGGAAGCACATTAATGGTACATGGAATATTTCTAAACACAATGTTTTGAATCATTCTTTTAATAACTACGTGGGTCTCGGATTTCTTTGAAGGACATTTTAAACAGCCCTTAACAGATAAGATAAGGAAGCAAAATCATGTAATATGTACCAGTTTCAAACAAAAAAAATGAAAATGTATGCAAATGAAAACATTCCTGATACTGGCGTTTTTTAGACCAAGATATAATGTTCACGTATTTTCAGAGGAAGGATTATTAAAACAAAAAGCCTTCTCTAGTTTAATTTAACCTATCGAATATTGATAAAACGAATATTGGACCTTTTTTCAATTAAATTCTGAGCGATCATTATTTTATTGGATACCGTGCTAGTGATCGAACAAAATTGCATTTTTTCTTGATCCATTTTAACGACAACCAGACAGTTTTGTATTCTCCTTTTTTTAATAGTATGCCAAAAACACTGAAAACCTATTTGGTATTACAGCTTTTGTGTAAAACCCCCACTGGTATCACGATTTTTATTGTTTTCCTTTACTCAAACTCCTAATTAAGGTAAAAGCTAGAGCGAAGGTGCCTCATGAAGAGCTCTTATGTCTATTAGTGTCCGTCCCTCCACATATTCATCGCGTTACCAGCCGAGAGTATCTATCCATAGATGGCAGTTTAAATCAGATACGGTGGTTAACAGATTGAGGTACGTCGTTGGTCGGGCTAGCGGGCGTTCTTATGGTATGACGTCCGACTGTCCGTCCAAATATTTACTATTTACTGTTTCTTAATAACTCTAAAACCACTTCATCAATCAACTTAAACTTGTTCACAGTAGCTATACGCTCTTCTACCAGTATGAACATCTGAAAAATTCCAACTTGACTAACGTCAGATGAATATTCTTTGGTCAATTTATTAAATTCAGCAAACCAATATACTTTTCATCAAAATCTAAACAGTCCTGAAAGGAATTGAATGGTACTAGAAACTGCAATATAATTATAGCAGTGTCAAGTTTTATGTAGTAAAAACAACTTTGTGATTCATTTTTTCCTCATTGCAAACCTTTAGTTTAATAGCATTCAAAACATATAAAATTTAACATCTGATAGCATCTGTCATCTTTTGCAAATCAATCTTACACAGTTGAACGCATATTTATAAATATAAATACCTCGAACTCGGTTACTAAAAGTTAACAGAATTAATTTCGGTCAAAAGAGGCTCGTCTCAAACCTTGATATAAAAGTCTACATTTGGGTCATACATCGTTCTACCGTGTGACTAGGTTGGCCCCGGATCTTTGGTACACGTCAGTTCAAATAAGTCGATCCTGTTCAACTGATTATATCACCGTTGGTAGACTGTCCTGGTTTAGATCATATGTAGTACGAAGATAAAACAAGCTTACTTTGTCTGTATAATCGTCGTCAGCGTCTAGGTAATAAGATGATGAACATTGGTCATAACTAACTAACCATTCAAGATAACCGCATACAACTTTGTTCCCATCTTACCGTGCGCATGTAGATCAAAGCCTGTCATATAGTATTTAATAATTTTAGTGTTTGCCTCGTGTCCGACTGAGGAAAACGACATAGCAACAACATACTAACATTTGCACCGCGGTGGTCGTATTCGAAGTATAAGAAACGTTTAGTAACATATTCATGTTAGTTAGTATACGTTCCTTTGAATGTCCCTTCAAGTATGTGAGAAACGTTTTTTTAAATACAGGGACATGACCCGTTGCCTCGTCCCCCCAAACCATCTGCGATCTTGTTCATAGTTAAGCATACGCGGGGATGCACTCTTTCCAAGGGTATGATGCCCCACAAGTACCATGTTAGCCACCGCTGACCTTTGTTATCAAATGTAAAGTCTTATTATTATTAAAAACACAGACAAACTATTTAGTTACATTTCACTGATTTGTAAATATTCACACAAAATTCAAAGTAATTTTTCGAAAAATGTGCCGTCGAAACACATTTCTTAAACATTTTATTTGATAAGAAAAGATGTACAAATACATTCAAGCCGCACCGTACATTCTGATCATAAGGCTCCTTTCTAACATAATTTGTCTGTGCACTGCTCAGAAGGCGTAAGTTTGGAAAATACATTATGGTTTTAGAGACCGGGACATTTGCTGATGTTATTTCTCTGTCCACTTCCAATCTATTTTATAAAGCTATCATTGAGGCATTCTTAGTGAGTAATTGGCTATAATGGCCGACGCAGGAATGGAATGAGCGCAATTAAAATTTTTTGGATGGAACTGGCAAAATACTAATGGCATATGGCCATTCAAGATATTTATTAAGAAAGTCGTTAAAAATAAAGGTTTACTCGATAAAGTAAGTGTAGTAAATATAATGTTGATGGCTTCTTATATTTTCTACAGTATGCCTTAGTACATAACAATCTTTTAAAAAACAAATGGCATTACAATATACTAGTATTTAAAATTAATATATCCCAATAGTAAATGCAATGCGAGGTCTACTGAAAATTTCATGGTTGATAAACAGGTACGTGGTAGATATTTTGCTGCTGTGTTTGTCCCTGTAGTTACCACTGTACCATTAATCACACTATTCATCAAGACTGCCTTATGATGGTGTGCATCTTTGATTATGTAAGTAGTATGTGGTGTTATATCTGTCTGTGATCAGATACATGTTGTGTTTTGTTACGGATGCTAATATCTGTATTACCAGCGGAGAACAAATATGTGTATGTCTGTAACAATTCTATGAATGGAAGGTTTTCTTTTCGGATTTTTCCCCAATAATTTTTAAATCTTCTCATATATTATACATTGAGTTTAAACACTTAAAACAGTGTTAGTTGTTTGGTTCAATACTGATATCTTTACTTGTTTCTACGCTCCCCCTTGTGTACTGAATACTAAAAGGTGTCGCGTCAATTGATTGAGATTGACATTCGTTTAACCCCTTTATAATTGACGTAATGGTATAGTTATCCAATTCAATGTGTTTAAAACATATATCATGATGGCATTAAATTGGGTTTACAACACCGACGTTGATGTTGACGCAATTCTGATGACAGCTCATGGGTGTTTGGAAGCTAAGAAACCAAGATGGTTGGATCGACCTTGTCCGTATAAATAGTACGAATTCTCTCTCTTTCTCTTTCTCTCTCTCTCTCTCTCTCTCTCTCTTACTCTGCCTCTCTCTCTCTCTACCTCCCTCCCCCTTCATCTCTCTCTCTCTCTCTCTCTCTCTCTCTCTCTCTCTCTCTCTCTCGTTCTCTCTCCAAATATGAACACTTTTTCGATGTAGAAATAATGTCATTTTATTGAGCCATTGGTAATAAGGTTAAACTTTAAATGCTGGTGACCATTGACAACTTCGGTAAACTTTCAAAGGGAGTTGGTTGATGATTACAAATATATAAAATAAAATAAAAATCCTGTAAATGCGATATAGCTTCAGTTATTGCAGTTTGTAATTTTGTCGTTTATTTCAAAAGAAATCAGACAAAAGCTGGCCTAGTTTCAGGTCTTTCAGGGTGTAAACAATTAACTGTGATATATACTAATAAAATAGTTAGCAGAAGACAGTACATTTATAAAAAAACAACAACACATACCTTGTTGAAGGGCCAACTTTCTAAAATAAACACTCAAAGGGAGCCACATAACGCCTCAAGGTAACATATGATCTTTATTAATACTTCTAAACCAAACAGATATGAACATTATATTCAATTTCAGAGCTGTTGTCGTAGCATACAATATCTTCATATTTGTACTACTAATATTATACATATACAAATTTCGATAAAAAACAGAAACTGTTCATCGTTTTTTTTATCTATTTCAGTTGTCTTTCACTCTCTGATATAAGATCACTACACCATTTAGAGTCCATCTTTGCCAGTATTTGAAGAGCCCTTGACAGGGCAAATACAAAACTATAACGGTCCGCTTTTATGTATTCTCCATTGTGCCAACTGTCGCCGCAGTTCCAGGTCCACGTTGCAAGGATTCCTGTTAAAATATCAAATATGATGCATTTGGTATAGTAATAACAGAAATAGTTGAATTGAATGTAGTTAACTCGTTACATATTTAACAATAATACAATGAAGATTTTAGGGACAAGCCAAGAACCACAACATATACAAACAGACCACACTCATATATTATATTGTTATGGACAAATGATGGGATTATCGCCTTGGAACGGTCAGTGAAACAAGAATTTACCGGAAACCGAGTCTACCAGGGGCTTTAATTAGTTTATATGGCTATAACCTCACACTTGGTCCAATATTTACCAACAAAGTATTTTCCGTAGAAGTAAGCGGTCACTGAGGAAGAACGGAAAACAGAAGTAAAATCAAAATACAAAGAAGCAAGCAATATTATGATATATATTTCGTAAAGGTCTAGAAACGGTAAAAACAATCAAATAGTATTTCATTTGGGGCTAACTTGTTAACATGGCCGTAACCTCAAACTTATCCAAACATGTATCAATAATTACTGAGTCAGAGAAATAAGCCTCATGAAAGTACAAATCAATTTAAAAACAAATAAATACAATATTAACTGATACAGTTATTTCAAGTACTCAACGACCGGATACAAACATCACCTGGAAACAAATGAATCAAGCCGGAACCATGCTTGTCTTTAAAACGTACGATAGAATCATTTAAAGACAACTATCGCCTCGCCTAAGCAAGGTATAAAATAATGTCTTTATTTCGTCTAATAATAGAAGTATCACTGTTCAAACTAAAAAGAAAAAAAACACATTGAAAGTAAAATAAAACAATACAAAATATATAAATGTTGTAGAATATCCCTCGAGATATAAAAACAAAACAAATCATATATTATAAGTAAACATTAATTACCTTAGCTATTTTTAACTCTATTATATGATTGTGAAAGATATGACAGGCACATGCCCTGTAGTCAAATTATCTTATTTAGTGCTGCACACACGTTGTAAAACAAATATTTACCGGTATGCAAGGTAGTGCCACTGCATTTCACCATGCCCTTTTCATTTATGTACAAAGCTGATTGGTCTTTCTTACACACCAAATTCTGTGGTGTCCTAAAGAACATATTGAACTGTAAACTTTCCATAAGATGCACAATGTATTACCGAAATAATGTTTAGTGTGTTCAAACATGGATGGCACATAACAAAAAATAATATTACGACATAATAATTTAACTTTTTTCTCCAGCATGATAGTCACAGAAAAATAACAAATAAAACAACTCTGAGCAGTTTACTCAAACCGAACTAAGTTTCATTTTTAATGTGCAACTTTTAGTTGATACAACATAAAGCTACGTTTTATTAAACAAGAAAATATTATATTTTCTTACATTGATGAACATCCTTTTGCTGGACACTTAAAACCATCCAGTTTAGCCCAAACCATTTTATGGACGTTACCACAACTTTCAAAAGTATAAATCAATTCTATATTTGTTTTTTGCAATCCTTAATCCATTTGTACAATCAAGTAAATGAATTTAATGCAAACATTAAGTTCAACGAATTTCTGTTAATTGGTGAACCTTATCGTAGGAACGAAGTATCTCCGTTATCATTTCATATTGGATCGAAGTAGATGTAATGGGTTCGTTCTGTTGCACAGATGGTCGATTTTGACCTTGAGCGTTGCGAGATAGTAGATTTTAAATGGATCTTCTAAGCATTGACTTGTTTAATTAAAGTTTAAGTGTTGTGCTACTTAACTATGTAATGTTTTGTAATTTAACTGTTTCGCAAACGCTCAACACAAGCAATATCAGTAAACTCCCCCAACGATGAAACCTACGGTTAACCCTTTTACAGGTGCCTATTTACGGGGCTAACCCTTTCACATTTGCCTGTTTGGGACACCCTTAAAAGCATTTTTTTCGAATAAAAAGCATGATTAATCAAGAAATGAATATAATAGAAATTCCGATTTATATTATGATGATAAACAAAACCATAATTCTTGTAACGTACTTCACACCACAGTCTTGTTTTAGATTTTTGATACCTGGCAATATGCTAATAAAACCATTTATTTATTATGATCATATTTACTTCTATGCAAAGAATTTGGAGCGGTAAAAATACCAACACCTTATTAATAAAATTGACAAGATAGCAAGAAAGAATAAAATATTGCGAGAAGACATAAAACACACATTTTGTCACGAATGAAGTAGCTTTAAATATGTTAAAACAGTACAAATATTATTTGAATGTTTATCAAAATGATATGACCCACTGTGTTCAATCTGCAAGTTAATAAATGCACAGCAGGTTTATCAGTTTAAGAATTAATAGTTTGTTTAAATATTGTAGCTTGCAAGATGATGTATGTATTGCTTGAGAAAGCCTTGACAATCTTTGAGGAGCACGAAAAACGCACGTCGGCTGTTGGCAACGGAAAAAATTAACAATCAGACATCGCCATTCCTGGCCAGTCCTGGAAGACAAATGCAGATGCCATTTGCACATTGAAAATACAAGTATCACTTTTAAGGACTGATAGCCTTTTTCTCGTGTCTATGCTGGATGAGCTTAGTAGGGCACGTGAGCAAATTCCATGAAGATCAATAGCTTCCTGTCTTATATTCACTTTTTACCTTGTGTATTGTATTACTATCTCCTAAATCAACGGGTCGGAAGTAACCATCAAGCGAAAGGGAGGTTAAAATCCGCTTTTAAAACAGCCGTTACTTCCTTGACTCATATAATATTTACTCTGCACTAATTAGTCCCGTAATCGAAATTTGATATTCAGTTTGTTATTTGTTTTAAATGCATTGCTTAAAAGACATATTTGGATTTATCAGCATCATAGATGCATGAATAATAATTTCCAATGAATTGTCTATAGTATATTTAATCTTTACATACATGTCGTCGTGATTTAAAGTGTGGCTCATGATGAAATCGTTTTAAAATATACTTTTCTTTAGATCATTTTGCTTGAAATATATATAAAGTCTGAAATAATTAAGATTTATTTATCTTGTGTAAATGTGATCATTCAGCTGGCAATCTAATTTAAAATGTTTCCACAAAGAACACAGAATTGCATGACACCCTTTTTATTTGCCGTTTTCAATAAATAATAGTGGAAACATTGGCTTTTATCATAAATTTCAAGATAAAAAAGAAATGTTTGATCAATATATCATGAACAGATATATTTACTTTAATATATGTGTGCCTATAATTTCTATAGTTTACTTAAACTTTCCAATATATTTTTCAAATTATGTAATGAAATATATCATATACATTTAGTTTATTAACAAGTTGCATTTTTATTAAATGAAAACTGTCAACCAGTCAACCTTAAACATTGATAACACACGTTTTATGCTTAATGTTGATGCTGGTTCTTTGGTTCAACGAATATAAAACTCAATTCATGTAAATGTAAGCTCAAAAGTTATGCTTTTCTTATACCAAATTCATACTGGTAATTACCCCAAAAGAAGATATCTTCCTATACAATTAGACCGATACTTAAATGAAGTAGATTCAATTGTCAGAGTTTCTGTTTTTAAGATTTAAAATTTGTGATGAATTGCTATACATTTACCTGCAAACTTCTAGAATCGTAACATGAATAGACAATACTCCTACTATATTTGATTTGTTTGAAAAGCGGAACATTACACGGCCTGATAAAATCCCCTTCGATTATCATGTAAATACCTTTTTCATACCGCAAATCAGCAAAATATTACTCAAAAATATCGTTTAATAAGCTTTTATATGCAACTGAAGTAGTTAATAGGTAATGTTTTTATTTTGCCTGTTATTTATTCTTATTCTTATTAACCCGCTCTTTTGGATCAGCAGTATGAATATGAATTTATCATTGATGACAGAATGCATGTTAAGCACATTTGTGACGTCATAAGCGAAAATATGTCTTGGAGCGATTTTCATAAAGCATCTTAGTGATTTCATTCTCAAATTATGAAAATTAACAAATTGCATGCAAATTTACACACGCACACGCACACACACACATAATCAATCATTCACTCATAAAAACACCAAAATTAATTCGGTCAAATAAGTCCCGCGAAGTGTCATGCGCATTGAACTACGACATGCTAGGTGGTTAACAGTATCCAACACAGTATCCAATGCATCGATCGTCTATTTATCACAGCGGGAAAATACTTACAGACACCCCTCTTCGCACCGAAGAACAAGTTTGTTTCAGACATAATGAACAGGGTAGTCAAGCAGAAGCTACAAGGTACAGTTTGCACTTAATGGCGGACCGGACGAGGTTTCAATCCTTGGAGAATTTCAAAATAAGTTTAAGCCGGAAATCGGTGATACTCGATTGTGTTTGGTTAGAATCAATCATCGATTCGACCAGCGGGTTTTTCGTCTTTTTTTCTCGTTTTTGTGTTAGTTTTCCCTTAGAATAAGAGTTCATTTATAAAAAAAGGATAACGGGTACAAGTTATTGTACAAGAATAAAGCTTCAATTAATTTATTTTCAAAAATCGCTTGTACTGTCAATAATCGGTTACTTGAGTGGAACCGATTATTTATAGTCAAACTGGAACAATTCTAGTAGCAATAGAAATAGAACGATAAAATATATATTTTGTTAAAATCTCAAAGTCACACTTGGTTATCTGCAGGTATGACTACACACTGGCTCGTGAGTACAACTGGAATGTGAAGAACAAGCTGACGCGAGGCTACGAGGAGACCTACTTCATGGTGTTCAGGGAAGATGGGTGTTACTACAATGAGCTGGAAACCAGGTGGGTGTTACTTCCATGAGCAGGTGGGTTCTGGTCATAGTCTTACTGAACATTATCTGGTACATTTGGGGTTATATCCCTTAATCAAATGATATGGCATTCCCATTTGATATACATGAACTTGTTGAAGTAACTCATATGTTATGTTTTAAAAATTTGAAATTACTTCAAAACTTGTATGTGAAGTGTCACGGAGCTGAGCAAATATTTAGAGAGCGAGAAAGTTTTATATTTCCGGTCCTTGAGTTTGATTTAGCCTTAAACCAGTTTCGGTATAAGATTTTTTGAGTTCAGCTGTTGTATAATAAGGTTTATATTTGTTCAGGATTTGTATACATGTACACATTATTATTTATTATATATTGTTTATACAATGTACAAAATCTCATGTTGATTTAATTAAAGAGTGCGGTTGAGCAAGCGTCGTAAGACAGCAGGAGCACAGGTTGCCCGATCTCGATTGGTAGTCAAACACAGGGATCTGAACGACAGAGAACTGCAAGCCCAGGTAACAATAGATCTGGTGTTAAATATTGTAACTATAGCTACAATGGTGATATTCTTTTTTTGATGCCTGTTTTGTTATCAAAAAGAGGCATTCCTGGGATTGATATCAGCTCTTAAGTTCTTCAATAGCATTCCTTGACCATATCTTGTTAACTGCTCAAGGTTATCACATAAAATTGGTCACAATCTAATCATAGCAAAAAATACTTATATAACTGCTAATGAATCCGACCAACAAATAGTGAATTTTGGATGCATGTTGACCTCGTGTTCCTATGGTACAGGTTCTGTATGCAGAAAAAGACAATATAAATCATCTACCGAGAATAATATCACAGTTTATAGTTATTTGGCCCACAAAGATTGCAAAATCAAGGTCAATGGAAACATCAGGGAACTAGTTAATTTATGGGCTTGCTCCCTTAATGGGGCTATCAGAGAACTTCCAGAAGTAGCTTATTTAGCGGCCCGATCCCTTAATGGGGCTACCAGGGAACTAGCTTATTTGAGGACTAATCCTTTAATGGGGCTTTCAGGGAACAAGCTTATTTGTGTGTTCAATCCCTTAATGGAGCTATCAGGGAACTAGCTTATTTGTGGGCCTGATCCCTTAATGGAGCTATCAGGGAACTAGCTTATTTGTGGGTCTGATCCCTTAATGGAGCTATCACGGTATTAGCTTGTTTGTGGGCCTGATCCCTTAATGGAGCTATCAGGGAACTAGCTTATTTGTGGGCCTGATCCCTTAATGGAGCTATCAGGGAACTAGCTTATTTGTGGGTCTGATCCCTTAATGGAACTATCACGGTATTAGCTTGTTTATGGGCCTGATCCCTTAATGGAGCTATCAGGGAACTAGCTTATTTGTGGGCCTGATCCCTTAATGGAGATATCTCGGTATAAGCTTGTTTGTGGGCCTGATCCCTTAATGGAGCTATTACACACCTAGATTATTTGTGGGCCTGACCCCTTAATGGAGCTATTACACACCTAGATTATTTGTGGGCCTGATCCCTTAATGGGGCTATCAGGGAACTAGCTTATTTGAGGACTTATCCTTTAATGGGGCTATCAGGGAACAAGCTTATTTGTGTGCTTGATCCCTTAATGGAGCTATCAGGGAACTAGCTTATTTGTGGGCCTGATCCCTTAATGGAGCTATCACGGTACTAGCTTGTTTGTGGGTCTGATCCCTTAATGGAGCTATCAGGGAACTAGCTTGTTTGTGGGCCTGATCCCTTAATGGAGCTATTACACACCTAGATTATTTGTGTGCCCCATCCTTTCATTGAGTTACCAGGGAATTTGCTTATTTGTGTGCCCCATCCTTTCATTGAGTTATCAGGGAACTTGCTTATTTGTGTGCCCCATCCTTTCATTGAGTTACCAGGGAATTTGCTTATTTGTGTGCCCCATCCTTTCATTGAGTTACCAGGGAATTTGCTTATTTGTGTGCCCCATCCTTTCATGGAGTTATCAGGGAACTTGCTTATTTGTGTGCCCCATCCTTTCATTGAGTTACCAGGGAATTTGCTTATTTGTGTGCCCCATCCTTTCATGGAGTTATCAGGGAACTTGCTTATTTGTGGGCCCCATCATTTCATTGAGTTATCAGGGAACTTGCTTATTTGTGTGCCCCATCCTTTCATTGAGTTACCAGGGAATTTGCTTATTTGTGTGCCCCATCCTTTCATTGAGTTATCAGGGAACTTGCTAATTTGTGTGCCCCACCCTTTCATTGAGTTATCAGGGAATTTGCTTATTTGTGGGCCCCATCATTTCATTGAGTTATCAGGGAACTTGCTTATTTGTGTGCCCCATCCTTTCATTGAGTGACCAGGGAATTTGCTTATTTGTGTGCCCCATCCTTTCATTGAGTTATCAAGGAACTTGCTAATTTGTGTGCCCCACCCTTTCATTGAGTTATCAGGGAACTTGCTAATTTGTGTGCCCCATCCTTTCATGGAGTTATCAGGGAACTTGCTTATTTGTGTGCCCCATCCTTTCATGGAGTTATCAGGGAACTTGCTTATTTGTGTGCCCCATCCTTTCATTGAGTTATCAGGGAATTTGCTTATTTGTGTGCCCCATCCTTTCATGGAGTTATCAGGGAACTTGCTTATTTGTGTGCCCCATCCTTTCATGGAGTTATCAGGGAATTTGCTTATTTGTGTGCCCCATCCTTTCATGGAGTTATCAGGGAATTTGCTTATTTGTGTGCCCCATCCTTTCATGGAGTTATCAGGGAATTTGCTTATTTGTGTGCCCCATCATTTCATGGAGTTATCAGGGAATTTGCTAATTTGTGTGCCCCATCCTTTCATGGAGTTATCAGGGAATTTGCTTATTTGTGTGCCCCATCCTTTCATGGAGTTATCAGGGAACTTGCTTATTTGTGGGCCCCATCATTTCATTGAGTTATCAGGGAACTTGCTTATTTGTGTGCCCCATCCTTTCATTGAGTTACCAGGGAATTTGCTTATTTGTGTGCCCCATCCTTTCATGGAGTTATCAGGGAACTTGCTAATTTGTGTGCCCCACCCTTTCATTGAGTTATCAGGGAATTTGCTTATTTGTGGGCCCCATCCTTTCATTGAGTTATCAGGGAACTTGCTTATTTGTGGGCCCCATCCTTTCATTGAGTTATCAGGGAATTTGCTTATTTGTGTGCCCCATCCTTTCATTGAGTTATCAGGGAACTTGCTTATTTGTGGGCCCCATCCTTTCATTGAGTTATCAGGGAATTTGCTTATTTGTGTGCCCCATCCTTTCATTGAGTTATCAGGGAATTTGCTTATTTGTGTGCCCCATCCTTTCATTGAGTTATCAGGGAATTTGCTTATTTGTGGGCCCCATCCTTTCATTGAGTTATCAGGGAATTTGCTTATTTGTGTGCCCCACCCTTTCATTGAGTTATCAGGGAACTTGCTAATTTGTGTGCCCCACCCTTTCATTGAGTTATCAGGGAACTTGCTAATTTGTGGGCCCCATCCTTTCATTGAGTTATCAGGGAACTTGCTTATTTGTGTGCCCCATCCTTTCATTGAGTTATCAGGGAATTTGCTTATTTGTGGGCCCCATCCTTTCATTGAGTTATCAGGGAATTTGCTTATTTGTGGGCCCCATCCTTTCATGGAGTTATCAGGGAACTTGCTTATTTGTGGGCCCCATCCTTTCATTGAGTTATCAGGGAATTTGCTTATTTGTGGGCCCCATCCTTTCATTGAGTTATCAGGGAACTTGCTTATTTGTGGGCCCCATCCTTTCATGGAGTTATCAGGGAACTTGCTTATTTGTGTGCCCCACCCTTTCATTGAGTTATCAGGGAACTTGCTTATTTGTGGGCCCCATCCTTTCATTGAGTTATCAGGGAATTTGCTTATTTGTGGGCCCCATCCTTTCATGGAGTTATCAGGGAACTTGCTTATTTGTGGGCCCCATCCTTTCATGGAGTTATCAGGGAACTTGCTTATTTGTGGGCCCCATCCTTTCATTGAGTTATCAGGGAATTTGCTTATTTGTGTGCCCCATCCTTTCATGGAGTTATCAGGGAACTTGCTTATTTGTGTGCCCCATCCTTTCATGGAGTTATCAGGGAACTTGCTAATTTGTGGGCCCCACCCTTTCATTGAGTTATCAGGGAATTTGCTTATTTGTGGGCCCCATCCTTTCATTGAGTTATCAGGGAACTTGCTTATTTGTGGGCCCCATCCTTTCATTGAGTTATCAGGGAACTTGCTAATTTGTGTGCCCCACCCTTTCATTGAGTTATCAGGGAATTTGCTTATTTGTGGGCCCCATCCTTTCATTGAGTTATCAGGGAACTTGCTTATTTGTGGGCCCCATCCTTTCATTGAGTTATCAGGGAACTTGCTTATTTGTGGGCCCCATCCTTTCATTGAGTTATCAGGGAACTTGCTTATTTGTGTGCCCCATCCTTTCATGGAGTTATCAGGGAACTTGCTAATTTCTGTGCCCCACCCTTTCATTGAGTTATCAGGGAATTTGCTTATTTGTGGGCCCCATCCTTTCATTGAGTTATCAGGGAACTTGCTTATTTGTGGGCCCCATCCTTTCATGGAGTTATCAGGGAACTTGCTAATTTGTGGGCCCCACCCTTTTATTGAGTTATCAGGGAATTTGCTTATTTGTGGGCCCCACCCTTTCATTGAGTTATCAGGGAACTTGCTTATTTGTGGGCCCCATCCTTTCATTGAGTTATCAGGGAATTTGCTTATTTGTGGGCCCCATCCTTTCATTGAGTTATCAGGGAACTTGCTTATTTGTGGGCCCCATCCTTTCATTGAGTTATCAGGGAACTTGCTTATTTGTGTGCCCCATCCTTTCATGGAGTTATCAGGGAACTTGCTAATTTGTGTGCCCCACCCTTTCATTGAGTTATCAGGGAATTTGCTAATTTGTGGGCCCCATCCTTTCATTGAGTTATCAGGGAACTTGCTTATTTGTGTGCCCCATCCTTTCATGGAGTTATCAGGGAACTTGCTAATTTGTGTGCCCCACCCTTTCATTGAGTTATCAGGGAATTTGCTTATTTGTGTGCCCCACCATTTCATTGAGTTATCAGGGAACTTGCTTATTTGTGGGCCCCATCCTTTCATTGAGTTATCAGGGAATTTGCTTATTTGTGGGCCCCATCCTTTCATGGAGTTATCAGGGAACTTGCTTATTTGTGGGCCCCATCCTTTCATGGAGTTATCAGGGAACTTGCTTATTTGTGGGCCCCATCCTTTCATTGAGTTATCAGGGAATTTGCTTATTTGTGGGCCCCATCCTTTCATGGAGTTATCAGGGAACTTGCTTATTTGTGTGCCCCATCCTTTCATGGAGTTATCAGGGAACTTGCTAATTTGTGGGCCCCACCCTTTCATTGAGTTATCAGGGAATTTGCTTATTTGTGGGCCCCATCCTTTCATTGAGTTATCAGGGAACTTGCTTATTTGTGGGCCCCATCCTTTCATTGAGTTATCAGGGAACTTGCTTATTTGTGTGCCCCACCCTTTCATTGAGTTATCAGGGAATTTGCTTATTTGTGGGCCCCATCCTTTCATTGAGTTATCAGGGAACTTGCTTATTTGTGGGCCCCATCCTTTCATTGAGTTATCAGGGAACTTGCTTACTTGTGGGCCCCATCCTTTCATTGAGTTATCAGGGAACTTGCTTATTTGTGTGCCCCATCCTTTCATGGAGTTATCAGGGAACTTGCTAATTTGTGTGCCCCACCCTTTCATTGAGTTATCAGGGAATTTGCTTATTTGTGGGCCCCATCCTTTCATTGAGTTATCAGTGAACTTGCTTATTTGTGGGCCCCATCCTTTCATGGAGTTATCAGGGAACTTGCTAATTTGTGGGCCCCACCCTTTTATTGAGTTATCAGGGAATTTGCTTATTTGTGGGCCCCACCCTTTCATTGAGTTATCAGGGAACTTGCTTATTTGTGGGCCCCATCCTTTCATTGAGTTATCAGGGAATTTGCTTATTTGTGGGCCCCATCCTTTCATTGAGTTATCAGGGAACTTGCTTATTTGTGGGCCCCATCCTTTCATTGAGTTATCAGGGAACTTGCTTATTTGTGTGCCCCATCCTTTCATGGAGTTATCAGGGAACTTGCTAATTTGTGTGCCCCACCCTTTCATTGAGTTATCAGGGAATTTGCTAATTTGAGGGCCCCATCCTTTCATTGAGTTATCAGGGAACTTGCTTATTTGTGTGCCCCATCCTTTCATGGAGTTATCAGGGAACTTGCTAATTTGTGTGCCCCACCCTTTCATTGAGTTATCAGGGAATTTGCTTATTTGTGGGCCCCATCCTTTCATTGAGTTATCAGGGAATTTGCTTATTTGTGGGCCCCATCCTTTCATTGAGTTATCAGGGAACTTGCTTATTTGTGGGCCCCATCCTTTCATTGAGTTATCAGGGAACTTGCTTATTTGTGTGCCCCATCCTTTCATGGAGTTATCAGGGAACTTGCTAATTTGTGGGCCCCACCCTTTCATTGAGTTATCAGGGAATTTGCTTATTTGTGGGCCCCATCCTTTCATTGAGTTATCAGGGAACTTGCTTATTTGTGTGCCCCATCCTTTCATGGAGTTATCAGGGAACTTGCTAATTTGTGTGCCCCACCCTTTCATTGAGTTATCAGGGAATTTGCTTATTTGTGTGCCCCATCCTTTCATGGAGTTATCAGGGAACTTGCTAATTTGTGGGCCCCATCCTTTCATTGAGTTATCAGGGAACTTGCTTATTTGTGGGCCCCATCCTTTCATTGAGTTATCAGGGAATTTGCTTATTTGTGTGCCCCATCCTTTCATTGAGTTATCAGGGAACTTGCTAATTTGTGTGCCCCATCCTTTCATTGAGTAATCAGGGAACTTGCTTATTTGTGGGCCCCATCCTTTCATTGAGTTATCAGGGAACTTGCTTATTTGTGTGCCCCATCCTTTCATTGAGTTATCAGGGAACTTGCTTATTTGTGGGCCCCATCCTTTCATTGAGTTATCAGGGAACTTGCTTATTTGTGGGCCCCATCCTTTCATTGAGTTATCAGGGAACTTTCTTATTTGTGGGCCCCATCCTTTCATTGAGTTATCAGGGAACTTGCTTATTTGTGTGCCCCATCCTTTCATTGAGTTATCAGGGAACTTGCTTATTTGTGGACCCCATCCTTTCATTGAGTTATCAGGGAACTTGCTAATTTGTGGGCCCCATCATTTCATGGAGTTATCAGGGAACTTGCTAATTTGTGGGCCCCATCCTTTCATGGAGTTATCAGGGAACTTGCTTATTTGTGGGCCCCATCCTTTCATTGAGTTATCAGGGAACTTGCTTATTTGTGTGCCCCATCCTTTCATTGAGTTATCAGGGAACTTGCTTATTTGTGTGCCCCATCCTTTCATTGAGTTATCAGGGAACTTGCTAATTTGTGGGCCCCATCCTTTCATGGAGTTATCAGGGAACTTGCTTATTTGTGGGCCCCATCCTTTCATGGAGTTATCAGGGAACTTGCTTATTTGTGGGCCCCATCCTTTCATTGAGTTATCAGGGAACTTGCTTATTTGTGGGCCCCATCCTTTCATTGAGTTATCAGGGAATTTGCTTATTTGTGTGCCCCATCCTTTCATTGAGTTATCAGGGAACTTGCTAATTTGTGTGCCCCACCCTTTCATTGAGTTATCAGGGAACTTGCTAATTTGTGGGCCCCATCCTTTCATGGAGTTATCAGGGAACTTGCTTATTTGTGGGCCCCATCCTTTCATTGAGTTATCAGGGAACTTGCTTATTTGTGGGCCCCATCCTTTCATTGAGTTATCAGGGAATTTGCTTATTTGTGTGCCCCATCCTTTCATTGAGTTATCAGGGAACTTGCTAATTTGTGTGCCCCACCCTTTCATTGAGTTATCAGGGAACTTGCTAATTTGTGGGCCCCATCCTTTCATTGAGTTATCAGGGAACTTGCTTATTTGTGGGCCCCATCCTTTCATTGAGTTATCAGGGAATTTGCTTATTTGTGGGCCCCATCCTTTCATTGAGTTATCAGGGAACTTGCTAATTTGTGTGCCCCACCCTTTCATTGAGTTATCAGGGAACTTGCTAATTTGTGTGCCCCACCCTTTCATTGAGTTATCAGGGAACTTGCTAATTTGTGGGCCCCATCCTTTCATTGAGTTATCAGGGAATTTGCTTATTTGTGTGCCCCATCCTTTCATTGAGTTATCAGGGAATTTGCTTATTTGTGGGCCCCATCCTTTCATTGAGTTATCAGGGAATTTGCTTATTTGTGGGCCCCATCCTTTCATTGAGTTATCAGGGAATTTGCTTATTTGTGGGCCCCATCCTTTCATTGAGTTATCAGGGAATTTGCTTATTTGTGGGCCCCATCCTTTCATTGAGTTATCAGGGAACTTGCTAATTTGTGTGCCCCACCCTTTCATTGAGTTATCAGGGAACTTGCTAATTTGTGTGCCCCACCCTTTCATTGAGTTATCAGGGAACTTGCTAATTTGTGGGCCCCATCCTTTCATTGAGTTATCAGGGAATTTGCTTATTTGTGTGCCCCATCCTTTCATTGAGTTATCAGGGAATTTGCTTATTTGTGGGCCCCATCCTTTCATTGAGTTATCAGGGAATTTGCTTATTTGTGGGCCCCATCCTTTCATTGAGTTATCAGGGAATTTGCTTATTTGTGTGCCCCATCCTTTCATTGAGTTATCAGGGAACTTGCTAATTTGTGTGCCCCACCCTTTCATTGAGTTATCAGGGAACTTGCTAATTTGTGGGCCCCATCCTTTCATTGAGTTATCAGGGAACTTGCTAATTTGTGGGCCCCATCCTTTCATTGAGTTATCAGGGAATTTGCTTATTTGTGGGCCCCATCCTTTCATTGAGTTATCAGGGAACTTGCTTATTTGTGGGCCCCATCCTTTCATGGAGTTATCAGGGAACTTGCTTATTTGTGTGCCCCATCCTTTCATTGAGTTACCAGGGAATTTGCTTATTTGTGTGCCCCATCCTTTCATGGAGTTATCAGGGAATTTGCTTATTTGTGTGCCCCATCCTTTCATTGAGTTATCAGGGAACTTGCTAATTTGTGGGCCCCATCCTTTCATTGAGTTACCACGGAACTTGCTAATTTGTGGGCCCCATCCTTTCATTGAGTTACCAGGGAACTTGCTAATTTGTGTGCCCCATCCTTTCATTGAGTTATCAGGGAATTTGCTTATTTGTGGGCCCCATCCTTTCATTGAGTTATCAGGGAATTTGCTAATTTGTGTGCCCCATCCTTTCATTGAGTTATCAGGGAATTTGCTTATTTGTGGGCCCCATCCTTTCATTGAGTTACCAGGGAACTTGCTAATTTGTGTGCCCCATCCTTTCATTAAGTTATCAGGGAATTTGCTTATTTGTGGGCCCCATCCTTTCATTGAGTTACCAGGGAACTTGCTTATTTGTGGGCCCCATCCTTTCATTGAGTTATCAGGGAATTTGCTAATTTGTGGGCCCCATCCTTTCATTGAGTTACCAGGGAACTTGCTAATTTGTGGGCCCCATCCTTTCATTGAGTTATCAGGGAATTTGCTTATTTGTGGGCCCCATCCTTTCATTGAGTTATCAGGGAATTTGCTTATTTGTGTGCCCCATCCTTTCATTGAGTTATCAGGGAATTTGCTTATTTGTGGGCCCCATCCTTTCATTGAGTTATCAGGGAACTTGCTTATTTGTGGGCCCCATCCTTTCATTGAGTTATCAGGGAATTTGCTTATTTGTGGGCCCCATCCTTTCATTGAGTTATCAGGGAATTTGCTTATTTGTGGGCCCCATCCTTTCATTGAGTTACCAGGGAATTTGCTTATTTGTGGGCCCCATCCTTTCATTGAGTTATCAGGGAATTTGCTTATTTGTGGGCCCCATCCTTTCATTGAGTTATCAGGGAATTTGCTTATTTGTGGGCCCCATCCTTTCATTGAGTTATCAGGGAATTTGCTTATTTGTGGGCCCCATCCTTTCATTGAGTTATCAGGGAACTTGCTTATTTGTGGGCCCCATCCTTTCATTGAGTTATCAGGGAATTTGCTTATTTGTGGGCCCCATCTTTTCACTGAGTTATCAGGGAATTTGCTTATTTGTGTGCCCCATCCTTTCATTGAGTTATCAGGGAACTTGCTAATTTGTGGGCCCCATCCTTTCATTGAGTTACCAGGGAATTTGCTTATTTGTGGGCCCCATCCTTTCATGGAGTTATCAGGGAATTTGCTTATTTGTGGGCCCCATCCTTTCATGGAGTTACCAGGGAATTTGCTTATTTGTGGGCCCCATCCTTTCATGGAGTTATCAGGGAACTTGCTTATTTGTGGGCCCCATCCTTTCATTGAGTTATCAGGGAACTTGCTTATTTGTGGGCCCCATCCTTTCATTGAGTTATCAGGGAATTTGCTTATTTGTGGGCCCCATCCTTTCATTGAGTTATCAGGGAATTTGCTTATTTGTGGGCCCCATCCTTTCATTGAGTTATCAGGGAATTTGCTTATTTGTGGGCCCCATCCTTTCATGGAGTTATCAGGGAACTTGCTTATTTGTGGGCCCCATCCTTTCATGGAGTTATCAGGGAACTTGCTTATTTGTGGGCCCCATCCTTTCATGGAGTTATCAGGGAATTTGCTTATTTGTGTGCCCCATCCTTTCATGGAGTTATCAGGGAACTTGCTAATTTGTGTGCCCCATCCTTTCATTGAGTTACCAGGGAATTTGCTTATTTGTGGGCCCCATCCTTTCATTGAGTTATCAGGGAATTTGCTTATTTGTGGGCCCCATCCTTTCATTGAGTTACCAGGGAATTTTCTTATTTGTGGGCCCCATCCTTTCATTGAGTTATCAGGGAATTTGCTTATTTGTGGGCCCCATCCTTTCATTGAGTTATCAGGGAACTTGCTAATTTGTGTGCCCCACCCTTTCATTGAGTTATCAGGGAATTTGCTTATTTGTGGGCCCCATCCTTTCATTGAGTTATCAGGGAACTTGCTTATTTGTGGGCCCCATCCTTTCATTGAGTTATCAGGGAACTTGCTTATTTGTGGGCCCCATCCTTTCATTGAGTTATCAGGGAACTTGCTTATTTGTGTGCCCCATCCTTTCATGGAGTTATCAGGGAACTTGCTAATTTGTGTGCCCCACCCTTTCATTGAGTTATCAGGGAATTTGCTTATTTGTCGGCCCCATCCTTTCATTGAGTTATCAGGGAACTTGCTTATTTGTGTGCCCCATCCTTTCATGGAGTTATCAGGGAACTTGCTAATTTGTGTGCCCCACCCTTTCATTGAGTTATCAGGGAATTTGCTTATTTGTGGGCCCCACCCTTTCATTGAGTTATCAGGGAACTTGCTTATTTGTGGGCCCCATCCTTTCATTGAGTTATCAGGGAATTTGCTTATTTGTGGGCCCCACCCTTTCATTGAGTTATCAGGGAATTTGCTTATTTGTGGGCCCCATCCTTTCATTGAGTTATCAGGGAATTTGCTTATTTGTGGGCCCCATCCTTTCATTGAGTTATCAGGGAACTTGCTTATTTGTGGGCCCCATCCTTTCATTGAGTTATCAGGGAATTTGCTTATTTGTGGGCCCCATCTTTTCACTGAGTTATCAGGGAATTTGCTTATTTGTGTGCCCCATCCTTTCATTGAGTTATCAGGGAACTTGCTAATTTGTGGGCCCCATCCTTTCATTGAGTTACCAGGGAATTTGCTTATTTGTGGGCCCCATCCTTTCATGGAGTTATCAGGGAATTTGCTTATTTGTGGGCCCCATCCTTTCATGGAGTTACCAGGGAATTTGCTTATTTGTGGGCCCCATCCTTTCATGGAGTTATCAGGGAACTTGCTTATTTGTGGGCCCCATCCTTTCATTGAGTTATCAGGGAACTTGCTTATTTGTGGGCCCCATCCTTTCATTGAGTTATCAGGGAATTTGCTTATTTGTGGGCCCCATCCTTTCATTGAGTTATCAGGGAATTTGCTTATTTGTGGGCCCCATCCTTTCATTGAGTTATCAGGGAATTTGCTTATTTGTGGGCCCCATCCTTTCATGGAGTTATCAGGGAACTTGCTTATTTGTGGGCCCCATCCTTTCATGGAGTTATCAGGGAACTTGCTTATTTGTGGGCCCCATCCTTTCATGGAGTTATCAGGGAATTTGCTTATTTGTGTGCCCCATCCTTTCATGGAGTTATCAGGGAACTTGCTAATTTGTGTGCCCCATCCTTTCATTGAGTTACCAGGGAATTTGCTTATTTGTGGGCCCCATCCTTTCATTGAGTTATCAGGGAATTTGCTTATTTGTGGGCCCCATCCTTTCATTGAGTTACCAGGGAATTTTCTTATTTGTGGGCCCCATCCTTTCATTGAGTTATCAGGGAATTTGCTTATTTGTGGGCCCCATCCTTTCATTGAGTTATCAGGGAACTTGCTAATTTGTGTGCCCCACCCTTTCATTGAGTTATCAGGGAATTTGCTTATTTGTGGGCCCCATCCTTTCATTGAGTTATCAGGGAACTTGCTTATTTGTGGGCCCCATCCTTTCATTGAGTTATCAGGGAACTTGCTTATTTGTGGGCCCCATCCTTTCATTGAGTTATCAGGGAACTTGCTTATTTGTGTGCCCCATCCTTTCATGGAGTTATCAGGGAACTTGCTAATTTGTGTGCCCCACCCTTTCATTGAGTTATCAGGGAATTTGCTTATTTGTCGGCCCCATCCTTTCATTGAGTTATCAGGGAACTTGCTTATTTGTGTGCCCCATCCTTTCATGGAGTTATCAGGGAACTTGCTAATTTGTGTGCCCCACCCTTTCATTGAGTTATCAGGGAATTTGCTTATTTGTGGGCCCCACCCTTTCATTGAGTTATCAGGGAACTTGCTTATTTGTGGGCCCCATCCTTTCATTGAGTTATCAGGGAATTTGCTTATTTGTGGGCCCCATCCTTTCATTGAGTTATCAGGGAACTTGCTTATTTGTGGGCCCCATCCTTTCATTGAGTTATCAGGGAACTTGCTTATTTGTGTGCCCCATCCTTTCATGGAGTTATCAGGGAACTTGCTAATTTGTGTGCCCCACCCTTTCATTGAGTTATCAGGGAATTTGCTAATTTGTGGGCCCCATCCTTTCATTGAGTTATCAGGGAACTTGCTTATTTGTGTGCCCCATCCTTTCATGGAGTTATCAGGGAACTTGCTAATTTGTGTGCCCCACCCTTTCATTGAGTTATCAGGGAATTTGCTTATTTGTGGGCCCCATCCTTTCATTGAGTTATCAGGGAATTTGCTTATTTGTGGGCCCCATCCTTTCATTGAGTTATCAGGGAACTTGCTTATTTGTGGGCCCCATCCTTTCATTGAGTTATCAGGGAACTTGCTTATTTGTGTGCCCCATCCTTTCATGGAGTTATCAGGGAACTTGCTAATTTGTGTGCCCCACCCTTTCATTGAGTTATCAGGGAATTTGCTTATTGGAACTTGCTTATTTGTGGGCCCCATCCTTTCATTGAGTTATCAGGGAACTTGCTTATTTGTGGGCCCCACCCTTTCATTGAGTTACCAGGGAATTTGCTTATTTGTGGGCCCCATCCTTTCATTGAGTTACCAGGGAATTTGCTTATTTGTGGGCCCCATCCTTTCATGGAGTTATCAGGGAACTTGCTAATTTGTGTGCCCCACCCTTTCATTGAGTTACCAGGGAATTTGCTTATTTGTGGGCCCCATCCTTTCATTGAGTTACCAGGGAATTTGCTTATTTGTGTGCCCCATCCTTTCATTGAGTTATCAGGGAATTTGCTTATTTGTGTGCCCCATCCTTTCATTGAGTTATCAGGGAACTTGCTAATTTGTGTGCCCCATCCTTTCATTGAGTAATCAGGGAACTTGCTTATTTGTGGGCCCCATCCTTTCATTGAGTTATCAGGGAACTTGCTTATTTGTGTGCCCCATCCTTTCATTGAGTTATCAGGGAACTTGCTTATTTGTGTGCCCCATCCTTTCATTGAGTTATCAGGGAACTTGCTTATTTGTGTGCCCCATCCTTTCATTGAGTTATCAGGGAACTTGCTTATTTGTGGGCCCCATCCTTTCATTGAGTTATCAGGGAACTTGCTTATTTGTGTGCCCCATCCTTTCATTGAGTTATCAGGGAACTTGCTTATTTGTGGGCCCCATCCTTTCATTGAGTTATCAGGGAACTTGCTAATTTGTGTGCCCCATCCTTTCATTGAGTTATCAGGGAACTTGCTAATTTGTGGGCCCCATCCTTTCATGGAGTTATCAGGGAACTTGCTTATTTGTGGGCCCCATCCTTTCATTGAGTTATCAGGGAACTTGCTTATTTGTGTGCCCCATCCTTTCATTGAGTTATCAGGGAACTTGCTTATTTGTGTGCCCCATCCTTTCATTGAGTTATCAGGGAACTTGCTAATTTGTGTGCCCCATCCTTTCATTGAGTTATCAGGGAACTTGCTTATTTGTGGGCCCCATCCTTTCATGGAGTTATCAGGGAACTTGCTTATTTGTGGGCCCCATCCTTTCATTGAGTTATCAGGGAACTTGCTTATTTGTGGGCCCCATCCTTTCATTGAGTTATCAGGGAATTTGCTTATTTGTGTGCCCCATCCTTTCATTGAGTTATCAGGGAACTTGCTAATTTGTGTGCCCCACCCTTTCATTGAGTTATCAGGGAACTTGCTAATTTGTGGGCCCCATCCTTTCATTGAGTTATCAGGGAACTTGCTTATTTGTGTGCCCCATCCTTTCATTGAGTTATCAGGGAATTTGCTTATTTGTGGGCCCCATCCTTTCATTGAGTTATCAGGGAATTTGCTTATTTGTGGGCCCCATCCTTTCATTGAGTTATCAGGGAACTTGCTTATTTGTGGGCCCCATCCTTTCATGGAGTTATCAGGGAACTTGCTTATTTGTGTGCCCCATCCTTTCATTGAGTTACCAGGGAACTTGCTTATTTGTGTGCCCCATCCTTTCATTGAGTTATCAGGGAATTTGCTAATTTGTGGGCCCCATCCTTTCATGGAGTTATCAGGGAATTTGCTAATTTGTGGGCCCCATCCTTTCATTGAGTTACCAGGGAACTTGCTAATTTGTGGGCCCCATCCTTTCATTGAGTTACCAGGGAACTTGCTAATTTGTGGGCCCCATCCTTTCATTGAGTTACCAGGGAACTTGCTAATTTGTGTGCCCCATCCTTTCATTGAGTTATCAGGGAATTTGCTTATTTGTGTGCCCCATCCTTTCATTGAGTTATCAGGGAACTTGCTAATTTGTGGGCCCCATCCTTTCATTGAGTTATCAGGGAATTTGCTTATTTGTGTGCCCCATCCTTTCATTGAGTTATCAGGGAACTTGCTTATTTGTGGGCCCCATCCTTTCATTGAGTTATCAGGGAATTTGCTTATTTGTGGGCCCCATCCTTTCATTGAGTTATCAGGGAATTTGCTAATTTGTGTGCCCCATCCTTTCATTGAGTTATCAGGGAATTTGCTTATTTGTGGGCCCCATCCTTTCATTGAGTTACCAGGGAACTTGCTAATTTGTGTGCCCCATCCTTTCATTGAGTTATCAGGGAATTTGCTTATTTGTGGGCCCCATCCTTTCATTGAGTTACCAGGGAACTTGCTAATTTGTGGGCCCCATCCTTTCATTGAGTTATCAGGGAATTTGCTAATTTGTGGGCCCCATCCTTTCATTGAGTTACCAGGGAACTTGCTAATTTGTGGGCCCCATCCTTTCATTGAGTTATCAGGGAATTTGCTTATTTGTGGGCCCCATCCTTTCATTGAGTTATCAGGGAATTTGCTTATTTGTGGGCCCCATCCTTTCATTGAGTTATCAGGGAACTTGCTTATTTGTGGGCCCCATCCTTTCATTGAGTTATCAGGGAACTTGCTTATTTGTGGGCCCCATCCTTTCATTGAGTTATCAGGGAATTTGCTTATTTGTGGGCCCCATCCTTTCATTGAGTTATCAGGGAATTTGCTTATTTGTGGGCCCCATCCTTTCATTGAGTTACCAGGGAATTTGCTTATTTGTGGGCCCCATCCTTTCATTGAGTTATCAGGGAATTTGCTTATTTGTGGGCCCCATCCTTTCATTGAGTTATCAGGGAATTTGCTTATTTGTGGGCCCCATCCTTTCATTGAGTTATCAGGGAATTTGCTTATTTGTGGGCCCCATCCTTTCATTGAGTTATCAGGGAACTTGCTTATTTGTGGGCCCCATCCTTTCATTGAGTTATCAGGGAATTTGCTTATTTGTGTGCCCCATCCTTTCATTGAGTTATCAGGAAATTTGCTTATTTGTGTGCCCCATCCTTTCATTGAGTTATCAGGGAACTTGCTAATTTGTGTGCCCCATCCTTTCATTGAGTTATCAGGGAACTTGCTAATTTGTGGGCCCCATCCTTTCATTGAGTTACCAGGGAATTTGCTTATTTGTGTGCCCCATCCTTTCATTGAGTTATCAGGGAACTTGCTTATTTGTGGGCCCCATCCTTTCATTGAGTTATCAGGGAATTTGCTTATTTGTGTGCCCCATCCTTTCATTGAGTTATCAGGGAACTTGCTTATTTGTGTGCCCCATCCTTTCATTGAGTTATCAGGGAATTTGCTTATTTGTGTGCCCCATCCTTTCATTGAGTTATCAGGGAATTTGCTTATTTGTGGGCCCCATCCTTTCATTGAGTTATCAGGGAATTTGCTTATTTGTGTGCCCCATCCTTTCATTGAGTTATCAGGGAACTTGCTAATTTGTGGGCCCCATCCTTTCATTGAGTTACCAGGGAATTTGCTTATTTGTGGGCCCCATCCTTTCATGGAGTTATCAGGGAATTTGCTTATTTGTGGGCCCCATCCTTTCATTGAGTTACCAGGGAATTTGCTTATTTGTGGGCCCCATCCTTTCATGGAGTTATCAGGGAACTTGCTTATTTGTGGGCCCCATCCTTTCATTGAGTTATCAGGGAACTTGCTTATTTGTGGGCCCCATCCTTTCATTGAGTTATCAGGGAATTTGCTTATTTGTGTGCCCCATCCTTTCATTGAGTTATCAGGGAACTTGCTAATTTGTGTGCCCCACCCTTTCATTGAGTTATCAGGGAACTTGCTAATTTGTGTGCCCCATCCTTTCATTGAGTTATCAGGGAACTTGCTAATTTGTGGGCCCCATCCTTTCATTGAGTTATCAGGGAACTTGCTTATTTGTGGGCCCCATCCTTTCATTGAGTTATCAGGGAACTTGCTAATTTGTGTGCCCCATCCTTTCATTGAGTTATCAGGGAACTTGCTAATTTGTGGGCCCCATCCTTTCATTGAGTTATCAGGGAACTTGCTTATTTGTGTGCCCCATCCTTTCATGGAGTTATCAGGGAACTTGCTAATTTGTGGGCCCCATCCTTTCATTGAGTTATCAGGGAACTTGCTTATTTGTGGGCCCCATCCTTTCATTGAGTTATCAGGGAATTTGCTTATTTGTGTGCCCCATCCTTTCATTGAGTTATCAGGGAACTTGCTAATTTGTGTGCCCCATCCTTTCATTGAGTAATCAGGGAACTTGCTTATTTGTGGGCCCCATCCTTTCATTGAGTTATCAGGGAACTTGCTTATTTGTGTGCCCCATCCTTTCATTGAGTTATCAGGGAACTTGCTTATTTGTGGGCCCCATCCTTTCATTGAGTTATCAGGGAACTTGCTTATTTGTGGGCCCCATCCTTTCATTGAGTTATCAGGGAACTTTCTTATTTGTGGGCCCCATCCTTTCATTGAGTTATCAGGGAACTTGCTTATTTGTGTGCCCCATCCTTTCATTGAGTTATCAGGGAACTTGCTTATTTGTGGACCCCATCCTTTCATTGAGTTATCAGGGAACTTGCTAATTTGTGGGCCCCATCATTTCATGGAGTTATCAGGGAACTTGCTAATTTGTGGGCCCCATCCTTTCATGGAGTTATCAGGGAACTTGCTTATTTGTGGGCCCCATCCTTTCATTGAGTTATCAGGGAACTTGCTTATTTGTGGGCCCCATCCTTTCATTGAGTTATCAGGGAACTTGCTTATTTGTGTGCCCCATCCTTTCATTGAGTTATCAGGGAACTTGCTAATTTGTGGGCCCCATCCTTTCATTGAGTTATCAGGGAACTTGCTTATTTGTGGGCCCCATCCTTTCATGGAGTTATCAGGGAACTTGCTTATTTGTGGGCCCCATCCTTTCATTGAGTTATCAGGGAACTTGCTTATTTGTGGGCCCCATCCTTTCATTGAGTTATCAGGGAATTTGCTTATTTGTGTGCCCCATCCTTTCATTGAGTTATCAGGGAACTTGCTAATTTGTGTGCCCCACCCTTTCATTGAGTTATCAGGGAACTTGCTAATTTGTGGGCCCCATCCTTTCATGGAGTTATCAGGGAACTTGCTTATTTGTGGGCCCCATCCTTTCATTGAGTTATCAGGGAACTTGCTTATTTGTGGGCCCCATCCTTTCATTGAGTTATCAGGGAATTTGCTTATTTGTGTGCCCCATCCTTTCATTGAGTTATCAGGGAACTTGCTAATTTGTGTGCCCCACCCTTTCATTGAGTTATCAGGGAACTTGCTAATTTGTGGGCCCCATCCTTTCATTGAGTTATCAGGGAACTTGCTTATTTGTGGGCCCCATCCTTTCATTGAGTTATCAGGGAATTTGCTTATTTGTGGGCCCCATCCTTTCATTGAGTTATCAGGGAACTTGCTAATTTGTGTGCCCCACCCTTTCATTGAGTTATCAGGGAACTTGCTAATTTGTGTGCCCCACCCTTTCATTGAGTTATCAGGGAACTTGCTAATTTGTGGGCCCCATCCTTTCATTGAGTTATCAGGGAATTTGCTTATTTGTGTGCCCCATCCTTTCATTGAGTTATCAGGGAATTTGCTTATTTGTGGGCCCCATCCTTTCATTGAGTTATCAGGGAATTTGCTTATTTGTGGGCCCCATCCTTTCATTGAGTTATCAGGGAATTTGCTTATTTGTGGGCCCCATCCTTTCATTGAGTTATCAGGGAATTTGCTTATTTGTGGGCCCCATCCTTTCATTGAGTTATCAGGGAACTTGCTAATTTGTGTGCCCCACCCTTTCATTGAGTTATCAGGGAACTTGCTAATTTGTGTGCCCCACCCTTTCATTGAGTTATCAGGGAACTTGCTAATTTGTGGGCCCCATCCTTTCATTGAGTTATCAGGGAATTTGCTTATTTGTGGGCCCCATCCTTTCATTGAGTTATCAGGGAATTTGCTTATTTGTGGGCCCCATCCTTTCATTGAGTTATCAGGGAATTTGCTTATTTGTGGGCCCCATCCTTTCATTGAGTTATCAGGGAATTTGCTTATTTGTGTGCCCCATCCTTTCATTGAGTTATCAGGGAACTTGCTAATTTGTGTGCCCCACCCTTTCATTGAGTTATCAGGGAACTTGCTAATTTGTGGGCCCCATCCTTTCATTGAGTTATCAGGGAACTTGCTAATTTGTGGGCCCCATCCTTTCATTGAGTTATCAGGGAATTTGCTTATTTGTGGGCCCCATCCTTTCATTGAGTTATCAGGGAATTTGCTTATTTGTGGGCCCCATCCTTTCATGGAGTTATCAGGGAACTTGCTTATTTGTGTGCCCCATCCTTTCATTGAGTTACCAGGGAATTTGCTTATTTGTGTGCCCCATCCTTTCATGGAGTTATCAGGGAATTTGCTAATTTGTGTGCCCCATCCTTTCATTGAGTTATCAGGGAACTTGCTAATTTGTGGGCCCCATCCTTTCATTGAGTTACCACGGAACTTGCTAATTTGTGGGCCCCATCCTTTCATTGAGTTACCAGGGAACTTGCTAATTTGTGTGCCCCATCCTTTCATTGAGTTATCAGGGAATTTGCTTATTTGTGGGCCCCATCCTTTCATTGAGTTATCAGGGAATTTGCTAATTTGTGTGCCCCATCCTTTCATTGAGTTATCAGGGAATTTGCTTATTTGTGGGCCCCATCCTTTCATTGAGTTACCAGGGAACTTGCTAATTTGTGTGCCCCATCCTTTCATTAAGTTATCAGGGAATTTGCTTATTTGTGGGCCCCATCCTTTCATTGAGTTACCAGGGAACTTGCTTATTTGTGGGCCCCATCCTTTCATTGAGTTATCAGGGAACTTGCTTATTTGTGGGCCCCATCCTTTCATTGAGTTACCAGGGAACTTGCTAATTTGTGGGCCCCATCCTTTCATTGAGTTATCAGGGAATTTGCTTATTTGTGGGCCCCATCCTTTCATTGAGTTATCAGGGAATTTGCTTATTTGTGTGCCCCATCCTTTCATTGAGTTATCAGGGAATTTGCTTATTTGTGGGCCCCATCCTTTCATTGAGTTATCAGGGAACTTGCTTATTTGTGGGCCCCATCCTTTCATTGAGTTATCAGGGAATTTGCTTATTTGTGGGCCCCATCCTTTCATTGAGTTATCAGGGAATTTGCTTATTTGTGGGCCCCATCCTTTCATTGAGTTACCAGGGAATTTGCTTATTTGTGGGCCCCATCCTTTCATTGAGTTATCAGGGAATTTGCTTATTTGTGGGCCCCATCCTTTCATTGAGTTATCAGGGAATTTGCTTATTTGTGGGCCCCATCCTTTCATTGAGTTATCAGGGAATTTGCTTATTTGTGGGCCCCATCCTTTCATTGAGTTATCAGGGAACTTGCTTATTTGTGGGCCCCATCCTTTCATTGAGTTATCAGGGAATTTGCTTATTTGTGGGCCCCATCTTTTCACTGAGTTATCAGGGAATTTGCTTATTTGTGTGCCCCATCCTTTCATTGAGTTATCAGGGAACTTGCTAATTTGTGGGCCCCATCCTTTCATTGAGTTACCAGGGAATTTGCTTATTTGTGGGCCCCATCCTTTCATGGAGTTATCAGGGAATTTGCTTATTTGTGGGCCCCATCCTTTCATGGAGTTACCAGGGAATTTGCTTATTTGTGGGCCCCATCCTTTCATGGAGTTATCAGGGAACTTGCTTATTTGTGGGCCCCATCCTTTCATTGAGTTATCAGGGAACTTGCTTATTTGTGGGCCCCATCCTTTCATTGAGTTATCAGGGAATTTGCTTATTTGTGGGCCCCATCCTTTCATTGAGTTATCAGGGAATTTGCTTATTTGTGGGCCCCATCCTTTCATTGAGTTATCAGGGAATTTGCTTATTTGTGGGCCCCATCCTTTCATGGAGTTATCAGGGAACTTGCTTATTTGTGGGCCCCATCCTTTCATGGAGTTATCAGGGAACTTGCTTATTTGTGGGCCCCATCCTTTCATGGAGTTATCAGGGAATTTGCTTATTTGTGTGCCCCATCCTTTCATGGAGTTATCAGGGAACTTGCTAATTTGTGTGCCCCATCCTTTCATTGAGTTACCAGGGAATTTGCTTATTTGTGGGCCCCATCCTTTCATTGAGTTATCAGGGAATTTGCTTATTTGTGGGCCCCATCCTTTCATTGAGTTACCAGGGAATTTTCTTATTTGTGGGCCCCATCCTTTCATTGAGTTATCAGGGAATTTGCTTATTTGTGGGCCCCATCCTTTCATTGAGTTATCAGGGAACTTGCTAATTTGTGTGCCCCACCCTTTCATTGAGTTATCAGGGAATTTGCTTATTTGTGGGCCCCATCCTTTCATTGAGTTATCAGGGAACTTGCTTATTTGTGGGCCCCATCCTTTCATTGAGTTATCAGGGAACTTGCTTATTTGTGGGCCCCATCCTTTCATTGAGTTATCAGGGAACTTGCTTATTTGTGTGCCCCATCCTTTCATGGAGTTATCAGGGAACTTGCTAATTTGTGTGCCCCACCCTTTCATTGAGTTATCAGGGAATTTGCTTATTTGTCGGCCCCATCCTTTCATTGAGTTATCAGGGAACTTGCTTATTTGTGTGCCCCATCCTTTCATGGAGTTATCAGGGAACTTGCTAATTTGTGTGCCCCACCCTTTCATTGAGTTATCAGGGAATTTGCTTATTTGTGTGCCCCACCCTTTCATTGAGTTATCAGGGAACTTGCTTATTTGTGGGCCCCATCCTTTCATTGAGTTATCAGGGAATTTGCTTATTTGTGGGCCCCACCCTTTCATTGAGTTATCATGGAACTTGCTTATTTGTGGGCCCCATCCTCAGGGAATTTGCTTATTTGTGGGCCCCACCCTTTCATTGAGTTATCAGGGAACTTGCTTATTTGTGGGCCCCATCCTTTCATTGAGTTATCAGGGAATTTGCTTATTTGTGGGCCCCATCTTTTCACTGAGTTATCAGGGAATTTGCTTATTTGTGTGCCCCATCCTTTCATTGAGTTATCAGGGAACTTGCTAATTTGTGGGCCCCATCCTTTCATTGAGTTATCAGGGAATTTGCTTATTTGTGGGCCCCATCCTTTCATGGAGTTATCAGGGAATTTGCTTATTTGTGGGCCCCATCCTTTCATGGAGTTACCAGGGAATTTGCTTATTTGTGGGCCCCATCCTTTCATTGAGTTATCAGGGAACTTGCTTATTTGTGGGCCCCATCCTTTCATTGAGTTATCAGGGAACTTGCTTATTTGTGGGCCCCATCCTTTCATTGAGTTATCAGGGAATTTGCTTATTTGTGGGCCCCATCCTTTCATTGAGTTATCAGGGAATTTGCTTATTTGTGGGCCCCATCCTTTCATTGAGTTATCAGGGAATTTGCTTATTTGTGGGCCCCATCCTTTCATGGAGTTATCAGGGAACTTGCTTATTTGTGGGCCCCATCCTTTCATGGAGTTATCAGGGAACTTGCTTATTTGTGGGCCCCATCCTTTCATGGAGTTATCAGGGAATTTGCTTATTTGTGTGCCCCATCCTTTCATGGAGTTATCAGGGAACTTGCTAATTTGTGTGCCCCATCCTTTCATTGAGTTACCAGGGAATTTGCTTATTTGTGGGCCCCATCCTTTCATGGAGTTATCAGGGAATTTGCTTATTTGTGGGCCCCATCCTTTCATTGAGTTACCAGGGAATTTTCTTATTTGTGGGCCCCATCCTTTCATTGAGTTATCAGGGAATTTGCTTATTTGTGGGCCCCATCCTTTCATTGAGTTATCAGGGAACTTGCTAATTTGTGTGCCCCACCCTTTCATTGAGTTATCAGGGAATTTGCTTATTTGTGGGCCCCATCCTTTCATTGAGTTATCAGGGAACTTGCTTATTTGTGGGCCCCATCCTTTCATTGAGTTATCAGGGAACTTGCTTATTTGTGGGCCCCATCCTTTCATTGAGTTATCAGGGAATTTGCTTATTTGTGTGCCCCATCCTTTCATGGAGTTATCAGGGAACTTGCTAATTTGTGTGCCCCACCCTTTCATTGAGTTATCAGGGAATTTGCTTATTTGTCGGCCCCATCCTTTCATTGAGTTATCAGGGAACTTGCTTATTTGTGTGCCCCATCCTTTCATGGAGTTATCAGGGAACTTGCTAATTTGTGTGCCCCACCCTTTCATTGAGTTATCAGGGAATTTGCTTATTTGTGTGCCCCACCCTTTCATTGAGTTATCAGGGAACTTGCTTATTTGTGGGCCCCATCCTTTCATTGAGTTATCAGGGAATTTGCTTATTTGTGGGCCCCATCCTTTCATTGAGTTATCAGGGAACTTGCTTATTTGTGGGCCCCATCCTTTCATTGAGTTATCAGGGAACTTGCTTATTTGTGTGCCCCATCCTTTCATGGAGTTATCAGGGAACTTGCTAATTTGTGTGCCCCACCCTTTCATTGAGTTATCAGGGAATTTGCTAATTTGTGGGCCCCATCCTTTCATTGAGTTATCAGGGAACTTGCTTATTTGTGGGCCCCATCCTTTCATGGAGTTATCAGGGAACTTGCTAATTTGTGTGCCCCACCCTTTCATTGAGTTATCAGGGAATTTGCTTATTTGTGGGCCCCATCCTTTCATTGAGTTATCAGGGAATTTGCTTATTTGTGGGCCCCATCCTTTCATTGAGTTATCAGGGAATTTGCTTATTTGTGGGCCCCATCCTTTCATTGAGTTATCAGGGAACTTGCTTATTTGTGTGCCCCATCCTTTCATTGAGTTATCAGGGAACTTGCTAATTTGTGTGCCCCACCCTTTCATTGAGTTATCAGGGAATTTGCTTATTGGAACTTGCTTATTTGTGGGCCCCATCCTTTCATTGAGTTATCAGGGAACTTGCTTATTTGTGGGCCCCACCCTTTCATTGAGTTACCAGGGAATTTGCTTATTTGTGGGCCCCATCCTTTCATTGAGTTACCAGGGAATTTGCTTATTTGTGGGCCCCATCCTTTCATGGAGTTATCAGGGAACTTGCTAATTTGTGTGCCCCACCCTTTCATTGAGTTACCAGGGAATTTGCTTATTTGTGGGCCCCATCCTTTCATTGAGTTACCAGGGAATTTGCTTATTTGTGGGCCCCATCCTTTCATTGAGTTATCAGGGAATTTGCTTATTTGTGTGCCCCATCCTTTCATTGAGTTATCAGGGAACTTGCTAATTTGTGTGCCCCATCCTTTCATTGAGTTATCAGGGAACTTGCTTATTTGTGGGCCCCATCCTTTCATTGAGTTATCAGGGAACTTGCTTATTTGTGTGCCCCATCCTTTCATGGAGTTATCAGGGAACTTGCTAATTTGTGTGCCCCATCCTTTCATTGAGTTATCAGGGAACTTGCTTATTTGTGTGCCCCATCCTTTCATTGAGTTATCAGGGAACTTGCTTATTTGTGGGCCCCATCCTTTCATTGAGTTATCAGGGAACTTGCTTATTTGTGTGCCCCATCCTTTCATTGAGTTATCAGGGAACTTGCTTATTTGTGGGCCCCATCCTTTCATTGAGTTATCAGGGAACTTGCTAATTTGTGTGCCCCATCCTTTCATTGAGTTATCAGGGAACTTGCTAATTTGTGGGCCCCATCCTTTCATGGAGTTATCAGGGAACTTGCTTATTTGTGGGCCCCATCCTTTCATTGAGTTATCAGGGAACTTGCTTATTTGTGTGCCCCATCCTTTCATTGAGTTATCAGGGAACTTGCTTATTTGTGTGCCCCATCCTTTCATTGAGTTATCAGGGAACTTGCTAATTTGTGTGCCCCATCCTTTCATTGAGTTATCAGGGAACTTGCTTATTTGTGGGCCCCATCCTTTCATGGAGTTATCAGGGAACTTGCTTATTTGTGGGCCCCATCCTTTCATTGAGTTATCAGGGAACTTGCTTATTTGTGGGCCCCATCCTTTCATTGAGTTATCAGGGAATTTGCTTATTTGTGTGCCCCATCCTTTCATTGAGTTATCAGGGAACTTGCTAATTTGTGTGCCCCACCCTTTCATTGAGTTATCAGGGAACTTGCTAATTTGTGGGCCCCATCCTTTCATTGAGTTATCAGGGAACTTGCTTATTTGTGTGCCCCATCCTTTCATTGAGTTATCAGGGAATTTGCTTATTTGTGGGCCCCATCCTTTCATTGAGTTATCAGGGAATTTGCTTATTTGTGGGCCCCATCCTTTCATTGAGTTATCAGGGAACTTGCTTATTTGTGGGCCCCATCCTTTCATGGAGTTATCAGGGAACTTGCTTATTTGTGTGCCCCATCCTTTCATTGAGTTATCAGGGAACTTGCTTATTTGTGTGCCCCATCCTTTCATTGAGTTATCAGGGAATTTGCTAATTTGTGGGCCCCATCCTTTCATGGAGTTATCAGGGAATTTGCTAATTTGTGGGCCCCATCCTTTCATTGAGTTACCAGGGAACTTGCTAATTTGTGGGCCCCATCCTTTCATTGAGTTATCAGGGAACTTGCTAATTTGTGGGCCCCATCCTTTCATTGAGTTACCAGGGAACTTGCTTATTTGTGTGCCCCATCCTTTCATTGAGTTATCAGGGAATTTGCTTATTTGTGTGCCCCATCCTTTCATTGAGTTATCAGGGAACTTGCTAATTTGTGGGCCCCATCCTTTCATTGAGTTATCAGGGAATTTGCTTATTTGTGTGCCCCATCCTTTCATTGAGTTATCAGGGAACTTGCTTATTTGTGGGCCCCATCCTTTCATTGAGTTATCAGGGAATTTGCTTATTTGTGGGCCCCATCCTTTCATTGAGTTATCAGGGAATTTGCTAATTTGTGTGCCCCATCCTTTCATTGAGTTATCAGGGAATTTGCTTATTTGTGGGCCCCATCCTTTCATTGAGTTACCAGGGAACTTGCTAATTTGTGTGCCCCATCCTTTCATTGAGTTATCAGGGAATTTGCTTATTTGTGGGCCCCATCCTTTCATTGAGTTACCAGGGAACTTGCTAATTTGTGGGCCCCATCCTTTCATTGAGTTATCAGGGAATTTGCTAATTTGTGGGCCCCATCCTTTCATTGAGTTATCAGGGAACTTGCTAATTTGTGGGCCCCATCCTTTCATTGAGTTATCAGGGAATTTGCTTATTTGTGGGCCCCATCCTTTCATTGAGTTATCAGGGAATTTGCTTATTTGTGGGCCCCATCCTTTCATTGAGTTATCAGGGAACTTGCTTATTTGTGGGCCCCATCCTTTCATTGAGTTATCAGGGAACTTGCTTATTTGTGGGCCCCATCCTTTCATTGAGTTATCAGGGAACTTGCTTATTTGTGGGCCCCATCCTTTCATTGAGTTATCAGGGAATTTGCTTATTTGTGGGCCCCATCCTTTCATTGAGTTACCAGGGAATTTGCTTATTTGTGGGCCCCATCCTTTCATTGAGTTATCAGGGAATTTGCTTATTTGTGGGCCCCATCCTTTCATTGAGTTATCAGGGAATTTGCTTATTTGTGGGCCCCATCCTTTCATTGAGTTATCAGGGAATTTGCTTATTTGTGGGCCCCATCCTTTCATTGAGTTATCAGGGAACTTGCTTATTTGTGGGCCCCATCCTTTCATTGAGTTATCAGGGAATTTGCTTATTTGTGTGCCCCATCCTTTCATTGAGTTATCAGGAAATTTGCTTATTTGTGTGCCCCATCCTTTCATTGAGTTATCAGGGAACTTGCTAATTTGTGTGCCCCATCCTTTCATTGAGTTATCAGGGAACTTGCTAATTTGTGTGCCCCATCCTTTCATTGAGTTACCAGGGAATTTGCTTATTTGTGTGCCCCATCCTTTCATTGAGTTATCAGGGAACTTGCTTATTTGTGGGCCCCATCCTTTCATTGAGTTATCAGGGAATTTGCTTATTTGTGTGCCCCATCCTTTCATTGAGTTATCAGGGAACTTGCTTATTTGTGTGCCCCATCCTTTCATTGAGTTATCAGGGAATTTGCTTATTTGTGTGCCCCATCCTTTCATTGAGTTATCAGGGAATTTGCTTATTTGTGGGCCCCATCCTTTCATTGAGTTATCAGGGAATTTGCTTATTTGTGTGCCCCATCCTTTCATTGAGTTATCAGGGAACTTGCTAATTTGTGGGCCCCATCCTTTCATTGAGTTATCAGGGAATTTGCTTATTTGTGGGCCCCATCCTTTCATGGAGTTATCAGGGAATTTGCTTATTTGTGGGCCCCATCCTTTCATTGAGTTACCAGGGAATTTGCTTATTTGTGGGCCCCATCCTTTCATGGAGTTATCAGGGAACTTGCTTATTTGTGGGCCCCATCCTTTCATTGAGTTATCAGGGAACTTGCTTATTTGTGGGCCCCATCCTTTCATTGAGTTATCAGGGAATTTGCTTATTTGTGTGCCCCATCCTTTCATTGAGTTATCAGGGAACTTGCTAATTTGTGTGCCCCACCCTTTCATTGAGTTATCAGGGAACTTGCTAATTTGTGTGCCCCATCCTTTCATTGAGTTATCAGGGAACTTGCTAATTTGTGGGCCCCATCCTTTCATTGAGTTATCAGGGAACTTGCTTATTTGTGGGCCCCATCCTTTCATTGAGTTATCAGGGAACTTGCTAATTTGTGTGCCCCATCCTTTCATTGAGTTATCAGGGAACTTGCTTATTTGTGGGCCCCATCCTTTCATTGAGTTACCAGGGAACTTGCTAATTTGTGGGCCCCATCCTTTCATGGAGTTATCAGGGAACTTGCTTATTTGTGTGCCCCATCCTTTCATTGAGTTATCAGGGAATTTGCTTATTTGTGGGCCCCATCCTTTCATTGAGTTATCAGGGAACTTGCTTATTTGTGGGCCCCATCCTTTCATTGAGTTACCAGGGAATTTGCTTATTTGTGTGCCCCATCCTTTCATTGAGTAATCAGGGAACTTGCTTATTTGTGGGCCTGATCCCTTGATGAGGCTATCAGGGATCTTGTTTTTTTTAATGGGGCAGATCTTAATTTGGCTATCAGAGAACTAGCTTATTTGAGGGCTCAATCCCTTAATGGAGCTAGCATGAGAGCGAACTCATTTATGGGCCCAATCCATTAAGAAACTCTTAACACTTTGGCCAAAATCAGAGCAAAACTGAGATGGTGAGCATCACAATTATGAAGTTTTTAAGAATAGCCCAAAGTTTTAATTTAACTTTGGTTGTTTGTCCCTTTTACAACAAAGAACTGTCGCTTGTAAAGGTTTTTGTTGAAACATGGCTTCCACTATTATCATGATTGCTGTAAACCTTGAATACATGTGTGTTTCAGGATGTGAGGTTGATGATGTTGGAGCCACCGCAGGATGAAGAGGAGGAGGAGGAGGAAGAGGAGGAATTCATACAGACCACAAACAATGGTACAATATAATGAGTTGATTGGTCATTTTAGGAGCGTGTTGCATTGCAATCGGCAGAGTTGTGCAAAATCTTCACCTTGGGACAACATTGAAAATATTCAGTATATTTACATGAAAGTTTTTGTCACTAGCTTTTGAACATATATATTTTTATTGTTCATGGTTGATGGTCATTATTGATTTCCTATGCAAAAAACAAAGAGCACTATATATAAAGAAGTGAGCTTGACAAAAGTATCTTCCAAACTTTAAATTAAGTATTTGTTTGGTACTTGCAGGAAGAAATAAAGAAGTTTGGAATAAAGTGAGATGTTTAGTACGATGAATGTCTCCCATATGTTAATTTTTAATATTTTTTTAGATGACGAGTTCCCAAGTCCTAAAGGCAGTGGTCGTAGATCAAGGTCAAGGAGCAGATCCAGTTCAAGGTCTCGTTCTGGATCACGCAGTGGAAGTGGATCAAGATCTAGAAGCCGTAGTCGAAGCAATAGCAGATCAAGAAGTCGCAGTCGAAGCAAATCTGGAAGTCGCAGTAGAAGTAGATCAAGATCTGGGTCAAGGTCACTGTCCAGAATAGAAGTAGGTAACGTAGTGGCAGCAGGAGTGTTAGTCGTACCCCAAGCAGATCTAGATCAAGGTCAGGCAGTCGCAGCAAAAGTAGGTTAAGAAGCGGCAGCAGAAGTGTGTCAAGGTCAAGGTCAATAAGTCGAAGTGGAAGCAAAGGAAGGTCACCCAGTAGGTCAAGGTCACGCAGTGCTAGCAGGAGTGGAAGTGAAAGTGAGGCTGAGAGAGGCAGGAAAAATGAAGAGGAAATCTTCGGTTCTGATAGTGATTCGGATAGTAATTAAAGAACCATATTTTTTGGTACACCAATATTTTTTATCAACATATGACATAATGCTTGTGTGTAAATAAATGTGGTCATTTGGATTTTCAGTGAACTTATGTACAGGTGACGATCATGTGAACATACATTGTCTATTGTTACATTATAATGTAGCAGTCAGAATTCCTCTTTCTACGACTACAAAACACTGCTTACATGCTGTTGTTGTTAACATATTGATTTGTGCTACAGAAAAAAGGTTTTGGGGCGTATTTTTCAGTCACCATTTAAAAAAAAAGTGTCAGATAAACAATCTATCTTAACTCTATTCTTGGAAAGAAATTTCAGTATTCTTCCCATTTCCTCTTATGACATAGCTTAGAAAGCTGACACTTAGTTTAAAACATAAAATATCGGAGTACTAATTGCAGGTTAGTTTCTATAATTTGTCATTAAAATACTTTTTATGCGCCCCACACCCCCTTCGAAAAAGAGGGGTATATTGCATTGCACATTTTGGTCGGTAGGTCGGTCGGTCCCTCTGTAGACCAAAGCTTGTCCGAGTGATAACTCAACAATTCCTTGACCTGTGAAGGTTGGGCTAACCAGGAGATGACCCCTAATGATTTTAGAGCTCATCAGGTCAAAGGTCAAGGTCACAGTGACGTTTAATGGTAAAAGAATTTGAAAGCTTGTCCGATTGTTACCTTAACGATGCCTGGACCTATGGTTATCTAACTTGATATGGAAGTTGGGCCTGACTAGTAGATGAACCCTATTGTTTTGGGGGATCATCGGGCCAAAGGTCAAGGTCGCAGTGACCTTGAATGGTAAAAGGTTGTCCGAGTGATAACTCGACAATGCTTGCACCCATGGCCCTCAAACTTGACAAATAAGTTGGGCCTGACCAGTAGATGACCCCTATTGTTTTTGGGGGTCATCGGGCTAAAGGTTAAGGTCACAGTGAACTGGAATGGTAAAAGGTTGTCCGATTGATAACTCGACAATGCCTGCACCCATGGCCCTCAAACTTGACTTAGAGGTTGGGCCTGGCCAGTAGATGACCCCCATTGATTTAAGGGGTCATTGGGCCAAAGGTCAAGGTCACAGTGACCTTGAATGACAAAAGGTTGTCCGAGTGATATCTCAACAACTCCTGCACCAATGGCCCTCAAACTTGACTTAGAGGTTGGGCCTGACCAGTAGATGAGCTCTGTTGATTTTAGGGGTCAGAGGTCAAGGTCACAGTGACCTTGAAAGCAAACTCGACAAGTTTTATGACCTATGGTTATTCATTTTGACATGAAGGTTGGGTCTGACCAGTAGATGACACCTATTGACTTTGGGGTTCATCAGGCCATGGTCAAGATCACTGTAATCTTTAACGCTAAAAAGTTAACAAATCTTCTCCCAGTGATATCTCAACAATGCCTGAACCTGATCGTCAAACTTGACATGGATGTTGGGCCTGACCAGTAGATGACCCTTGTTGATTTTAGGAGTCATAGGTCAAAGGTCAAGGTCACAGTGACCTTGAATGGTAAAAGGTTGTCCAAGTGATAACTAGACAATGCCTGCACGAATGGCCCTCAAACTTAACTTGGAGTTGCATCTGACCTGTAGATGACCCCTTATGATTTAAGGTCAAAGGTCAAGGTCACAGTGACCTTGAACGAAAAGAGCTTCTCTGTGTGATAACTAAGGTTATTATCATCTCTATCCCTACACTTGAATGTTCATAATCTTAAAACTGCCTTAACGGCATCCAATGTCAGTGACAAATCAGCTGTCATTTCGGTCTATGCATATTTTATTCAATTGTCCATATAATCCTGACAACATGGCGCTCGGGGGGGGGGCATAATGTTTGACAAACATCTCTTGTTCATTGAAGATGTTGTAAGGTAGATGTAGATGTACTTATTTTGGCATTGTTTCATTAATTAACCCTTGCGCATCCCTCCCCGTTCCCTCTGTACTGTAACAAAAGGTTCACGTCAATCGATGGAGATCGGTGTGTGTCTAACTCCCCAATTATTGTTGTAGTGGTATGGTAACCCAAATAACCAATGCCATGAAGCCTTAGATTGGTGTTTTAAACAGTTGACCACGTAAAACACTTGATCATAGTTCGTGGGTTCACTTTGCCTATTATCAGCAATTTCGTAAGCCCAGATACCAGGGTGAGAGGATTGAAATTATATTTTTTAATAATGGTCTTAACTATTATGCAAGAATTCACGAAGAACATTTTTTCCGAGCATAATTAGGGCTTTTTGCAACAAATTCAATCGACGTTCGACAATAACGGTGTCACGGGATCCCGAGCAAATTGAATTTTTTGGTGGGACTTCAGAACCTCATAAGTCGGCTGTTATAACCAGACACAAAAATTGTTATTCAGAAATTGAGATAGAAATCCCCAAAACATGCTATGTTCAAGCAGAAATATTTTTAAAGCGATAAATGATTGTTTGCTGATTATTCAGCACGGAGTGTAGAAAGTGCCGGTGTCATTGTTGTAAACGAAATTGATCTGGCAGTGCATAAATTTCAGATATACTTATGATTTTTACTTGTAATGAAAACTGATCTGTATATACTAGAATTTATTCTTTGAAGAATGCAAATTTATAATGAAATTGCGTGGTGTAGAAAGTGCAAATAGTTTGACCAGATATCTTCCGGTGTCAAATTGTTCGTAGACGAAATTTATCTGCATAAATTTCAGGTATATCTTCTTGGAATGAAAACTGATCTGTATAAACTAGATTTAATTCTTTGAAGAATGCAAATTAATAATGAAATTGCGTGGTGTAGAAAGTGCAAATAGTTTGACCAGACATCTTCCGGTGTCAAATTGTGCGAAGACGAAATTGATCTGCATAAATTTCAGGTATAATTACTTGACATGAAAACTGATCTGTATATACTAGAATTTGTTCTTTGAAGAATGCAAAATAAAAATGAAATTGCGAAATTTAAAAGATTTTAGTTACGGATTATTTAGCACAGGAGGAAACGGAGTGGTCATGTTAGTATTCTGATCTGCATTTAAATAATTTATAATAAATTCTTTAAATTTTAGATGAAAAGTGATCTGCATGTTCAAGTTTTTCACGTCTCAAGAATGCAAAATAATGATGAAATTACGAAAACATTTAAACAAAAACCCTGTTTCGTACTGAATTTGTTTTATACTTAGTTTCATCCATATAATTATGACTGTACGCGTTTTGAGTTTTTTTTTCAATGCTTGTACTAAACTGATACATTTAAGTGACCTACACTGTACGTCATGTACAATTCTTTGTAAAACAGGCATATAACAGCCCGCACTAACACGCTTAGGTTTCCATGGTGGTTAACATATACAACTTTGGTATAATTTCAAAGGACATTGCTTAATATTAATAAACTTATGGTAGAGTGTATATTTTTCTTACTTCAACTGAAGTCACACATTAGCAGACATAGATTGAGATGTTTCAAAATATTAAAAAAAAGCTTGTTTGCTATATTTGTTCAGTATAATTTTACACTTTCTTACCTTACACATAAAATCCCTTTGCTGTTGTTGTTGAGTTAATAAAGGTCTGCCCACGCTCTATTGTTGCTGCATAAAGGCTTGACCCTGTCAAATCCCAGTGTGACTGAAAAACATTTTTGAGGTAAAAAGGGGAGTTTTCAATCCCAACGTTTTGTGGGATGTGCGCAAAACAAGTAAGTTTGAACCCCAAATGCATAAAACCCTTTCAGATGATACGAAACTCATACATGGTTACCAGGCGTCCACCTTTACACAATTGATAACGCCCAGAGTAAGGGCGTTTTTGTTGATACCAAACCAGTTTCAGTTTCGGTTTCAATGGTTTCAGCAGTTTCGAAACCGGTTTTAATAGTTTTGCTTTAAGTAACATATGCATGGTGGTTTTGTGTACAGTTTCAACAACATGGCGGTGCTACTGCATGTAGCCATTATTTCTGAACTTCTCCAAAACAATGATACCGCAGATGATCGTTTGCATGTCTTATATATTAAAAGGTATTGGAGAACTGTCCGCCACGTTGTTTTTCAGAGTGAACTAGTTTTCGGATGGAACGAACCGATGAAACCGCCTCCGGTAGGGGTTTCGATAGTTTCAAAAATCGGTTTCGGTTTACGTTAAAAAATACGATAAAACTGTTGTTGTTTTTTAAACTGTAACAACAAATACACAGTTTGTGAAACCGGTATAAAATACGAAACCAGTTTATTATCAACAAAAACGCTCTAAGGCTCGGTTTACTAACACTCGCAACTCAAATCGGCACAACCTAGGCCCGTTGACCGGAAGGATGCTATTGCAGCCAGTTTGTCGAACCAAGCGGATTCGCTAACTGAACAGCGAAGACGTTTAAAGGATCTATAAATAACAGAACATCAGGAACAGGATAATTCTTTTAGTACAAAAACTGTCCCTGCTATCCTGGAACATATATCATACATCACGCATATTTATTTATTTCGATATATGATCAGCAGAAGTGACGAAAACGAAATGATTATTTGGTGTTCATGAGATGAAATAAAACGTGATTTGACATCGAAAGCAACACTTTGAAGTTTAATATATGCCTTAATTGGTATAAAATGACATCTAAACGTAGTTTATCAGCAAAACGGTGCAACTTGTATGCAATCGTAACGTCATTTCGGGAATTTCCTCGGTCGAATTGCGTCTCTGCCCTGTGTGCGCTGACGTTCGATACCGACGAGAGGGTTAGCCAAATTTCAAAACACGGAATAAAATCAAATCGATGGCTTTCCAGTTCCGATCGAAGTTATATTTAAATGATAACCTATATAAACAACGTCAAAAAGGGCATAAGATCCGCAGAAATAGATAATATCCATTGAGACTGCTACCAGCAAAATAGACCTGTCCAGATGCTTATTCACCGAGAATTTTAATCTGTACCACGCCTCAGGAACTGTGCTCCTTTCTTCAGACGCACTTAGTAAATTAACCACGTAAATAAAGAGTTGAATTATATAAAATGAGCTTCATTCATGATGTTTATGAAGCTTTAATCAATGGCATATACGTTTTGTATACTATTGACTGCGAAAATGGTACCTCAGAAGGACATTTACTATTTAGGTGGAACGCGAATTTCCTCCTAAAGTGCGTCTTGTGAAAACGTTCACAGATATGCATTTTGCTTTCGTTTGTTTTGCGTATTTTGTTTTAAGTGCGTCTATACGGGGGATGATCAAGCACTTTCTAACCATACACATCCTAGGATGTAGCTCCTTTACAACCTTACTTTTGTGGACAGACGCGTTGTCGTGCAAAATATTGGAGTGCTGTCAATGAGGTCTGAGTGCTTGCGGTGTAATAGTGGACGTAATAGTTCCATAAATCTTGTAGCACTCTTTATTAAGAGTTTCACCCGCCAGTACCGTTTGTGATGTCCATTATTGATACGCCGCAAATATCATATGCAAATATCAACAGTTCTGACCTAAGCGGAATTTTACCGCTTTTGGCGAGTTTTTTGGGTGCCATTCGGTACCCTGTTGCTTCAGTTCAGGTACAAAGAATCGCATCCATGTTTCATTAATAACAACGATTTCCTAGCTGCATTTCATCGCCTTCTTCATCGTTCCTTTGTAGGAGTAAGCGGGCGATATGCACACGTTTGTGTTTTTTTCTTTTTTGAGAGCATGTTGGGTACCCAGCGAGCGGCGATTTTCCTCCTTGCAAACATTCAGTCAGAATGTGATATTCCGACCCTTGATTTATATCTAACTCATAAGCTATCTCATCGCATGTGTATTGTCTATCAGTGTTGAGTAGTTTTTCCCACACAAAAGATGCACAAGATTGTGTCAAATATTTTTACCATGTATTAAATAATAATACAGGTCATGAAGTAGGGCTGAGTTGTTTTGACTAACCCTCGTATCTTTGTAGTTGTAATTATACCAATAAATTTACGAAATATGACTAAATTTATTGGCCACATGTCAATAAAAGTAGTTTCCTACTTATATAGAGTGCTTTTTGGAATACAAATACATCAAACTACTCATTAAAATAATAATTGCGCTTTTCGTTGGAAAAAATAATTTCCATTTTTTAAGACAATTATACTGTCACAATTATTGATCTATAGGTTTGTAGGGGTGTATTTAAGCGCAAAATAGTTATTCAGCTCGGATCATTTGAATGGAGTTCACTATTATTAGAAAGGGGGTGCTAATTTGCCAGGATCAGCAATTAGAATAATGATCTATTTTAAATTAGGTTTCGTATTTTGGTAAGAATTCATATGAATTAAGAGTATTTTCTTAATGAATCGATTAAGCCATGTTTGATAACACTATGATACATTGGAAAATTGAAAATTAACTTAATTATAGAGATTTATAAGAATTTGAGTATAGTTTCTTCAAGATTGTTTGTATCTTTATAAACACTAATCATTGAACGGAATTTGCATTTGTATTTATGATATATTATGTAGGTATTGTATGCATACGTTTATGTATCCGCCATCAACGTACGTGCTACTAGAGATTATAATTAAATAATTGCCTTTGTTAATTTGGAAACATGAAGTAGACTAACGAGTATCCTCTTGTTTATAATTTACAAATGCCTTTTAATGTTTCAACAAATATCCGCTTAGTAATCTCATTTAACTTTAATTTGAACTTAGACTGACATACGCTTTTTTAGGGGAACATGTCTTTGCAAAAGAAATATTTTTATTCCATGTATATAAATAAACATGGAATAAAAATAAGGTATACAAATAAGTTCGAACTTTGATTTTCTCTTTTAATATTGATAACTCTTTGTACAAAATCCAATGATGTCGTATACATTGTTTCAATATTTGATATGTCGATTCAGGAAAGCTTGTACAGTGGGGATGGAAATCCAAATAGGACCATTATTTCAAAGCAGATTTTGAAGGGTTTTGCTTCTCGTTTTGCATGGCAATGCCGCACTTAGGAAAAGGAGGGTCGTGAATTGTAAATATCATTGCTTTAGACACTTGGAAAACAGTACAAATAGTAATTAAATTGCTGAACACTCGTACAACATTTATTTTTATTTTTAATGTTCAAATGCAATGCAATTAGGAAGTCATGGTACTAGGTTTTGTCTGTATGGTATATTGCTGTTATATATCCGTATATGAGCTGGAAGCAATGTTGATAAATAAAATATTTCATTTCTCTGTGTGTGTGTTTTATTCCATGTCTATACAAAGAACGGACTGCACAATTGTGCATTTTCCTATTTTCTTGCGATAATTTTTAATGTATAAACAACAAATACAAGGTTATAATTTATATTTTATAGGCACTACCATAAATGCAATCACAAAGCACGTTGTTTTATTGCAATTTGTATAAAACGCCACAACAATGACGCTACTCATTTTATAATACCAGAAGCATTCTTTAACGTTGTGAGTGCAAAACATATTCAACACAGTTTCAAAGCATGCAATTCATATATCAAACAATTTAGTTGGAAGAAGATGGTACATCCTTAGACATGTCTTGCCCAAGGGAAAAACTATCTAAATAAACACTCAACGATAGGTGCTTATCGCCACAAGGTAACACACAAAGATAACATAAACATAGTATACCATCAAGGTATAATCAAGAATAAACGAAAACATCCTTCTTGTTTTTATAAGTACATTCCGTGTCATATAAACGTCCCATTGAATCAGTTTTTGTCGCAACATCCAACGTTTTCATCATTATGTTACATTGTTCATATACCAGTTCTATAAAGAAACCTGTTCATCGTCTTTATTTATTCTAATTGTTTTTAAATATCTCTGCAAATATTTGCAACCCAAAGAGCACCAATCTTTCTCATCACTTGGTCATCTTTTCAGGGCAAATGTAAACCCCTCCAAGTCCCCCATTGTAATAACTGTCACCGCACTTCCAGTCCAATGTTGTCAGAGTTCCTGTACAATGGGCAAAACGAGAGGTTCTTGGTACAATATCGCAATAACAGCAAATATCGAGAGTGAATGCATTTGAATAACACGATTTGTTTAAATAATATAAGGCAATTAACTGTTTAAACTCCTAATATTTAAATATATACAGGTATATTTGATAATCTAAACTAGATTCGTTTTAAATGTGCAATTATTAAAATTGATAAAAATGTGTCAGTAAATAAGGAAATATTGATAGGAT